>NW_028261381.1:183712771-183802241 GCF_051295495.1 Thamnophis sirtalis | reverse complement strand
AACAGGTGGCAAAAGGAGTGGTGTAAAGGGGAAGTTAGTCCATAATGTTTGCAGCTGGTTTGCATCCCTCCAAGAAAGGGATTCAGTTACTCCCTGTTAAATCCTCTCTGTTTCCTGGAGAAGCATTTAAACCAGTGTTTCTCAACCTTGGCCACTTGAAGATGTCCGGATTTCAACTCCCAGAATTCCCCAGCCAGCGAATGCTGGCTGGGGAATTCTGGGAGTTGAAGTCCAGACATCTTCAAGCGGCCAAGGTTGAGAAACACTGGTTTAAACTGAATGAGAGAGACAGAGATAATAGATTCAGACCATTTCTGCCCCCGGCAATCTGAAACTGACCAGGCTATCAGCACTTCTACCACAAATGTTTGTACCGAACCACGGTTTGCTCTAACCAAACAGGGGGTAAGGAAGTCGGGGAGCTTAAGACACGAGGCAGATTAGGCGGAACGCAAACAAGGGATCAGTCGGTCACAAAGGACTCGGGATGCCTGTACATCAGCACGCAAAGTACGAGGAACAAACTTGAAATCCAAGTGGATGATACGATACCGTGGCCATTACGGAAACTGGGTGGAATGAAGCTAGAAGAATTTACACTGTTTTTTAAAAAAATCCTGGACCCAATAAAAGAGGAGGTGGAGTTGCGGTATATATAAGAAATATTTCTGCTAGGTTGGCAGAAGCTGGGACAAGTCACGGGAGCTCACTCCGTTATGCGGCGCTAGGGATTTGAACTGCCGACCTTTCTGATCGACAAACTCAGCATCTTAGCCACTGAGCCACCCCGTCCCTACAATTGTTGCCGTAGGATTATATTATAAGCCACCCAACCAAACAGAGGAAATAGATGAACTTTTTGCTAGTCAGCTAACTAAGGTATGTAGGAAAAACACCACAATGGGGGAGGCAAACTTTGCACCGAGGGGAAGATCAAACAGATTCCTGAAAAACCTAGCAGACAAATTTTGTCTCCCAAAAGGTAGAGAAGGGAACTAGAGAGTCAGTCATACTGGACTTAATTGTCAACAACAGACTTAATTCTCTCTGATTCTCTCTAACAAGTGTTGAAGTCACAGGGATTTTTTTGGGGGGATGGGACCATGTGATATTGGAATTCAACATGATACAAGCACAAGGAATGGTGGGGGAGGGGGGAGAGGAAATCAAACTAGAGCCTTGGACTTTAAGATTGGATGAGAATCCATGGATGAGAATCCTCAAGGGGAAAACAACCCAAGAAGCTGTTGCCCACCCCCCCCCCCCCCCGCCTCGAATGGTATGACTGCTGTGTGTTTTTTAAATTATGTATTGTTATGTTCCGTCTTTTTTACTTCTTGTCTGTACCCCCCTCCCCTGATTTGAATTGTGAGCCGCCCTGAGTCCCCCTTGGGGAAAAGGGCGGCATATAAATGTAATCAAATCAAATCAATCAAGCCTGGGAAACTTTGGAAAGTGAGATTATAAAAGCCCAGTCTAGCACAATTCCATAACCTCTCTCAAAAGAAACCAGCATGGCTGCACAAAGGACTCTCTGATAAGCCAAAAGACAAAAAGACAAGTATAAAAAGTGGAAAGAGGAGCACGGAACTAAGGCAGAATATTAGCAAATAACCTGAACCTGCAGGAAAGCTAAGGCTCAAAATGAACTATGGTAAATATCAGAAATAACAGCAGAAAGAAAAGCTTCTTTCAACATGTAGAAACTGTGAGGACAATTAACCGGTGGAACAGAGTTTGCCCCCAGAAATTGTAGATGCTCCGTCACAGGAGGTTTTTAAGAATAGACAGTCACTTATCTGAAACGGTGCAGGTTCTCCTGCTTGAGCAGCGGGTTGGACTAGAAGACCTCCAAGGTCCCTTCCGGCTCTCTTCTATTCTAAAGGGGAAAAAATCAAGGAAACGATCAGTCCATTAATGGGAGAAAATGGCAAGAAGGTGGTGACAAGCAGCAAAGAGAAAACGAAATAGCTTAACTCACTTTTTGCATTTGTCTTTACACAAAAGAAAAAAATAAATACTCCACCTTATTAAAAAAAAACCCACCATAAAATGTAGATTAGGAGTGCAAGATAAGATAATGGTAAGAGAACACCCAAGAACACCTGAGTTCAAATCGCCAGGTGGCTCAGGTGGATAACACACCCAGGGTTCTTCGGAAGGGATTGGCAGCCGAGATCTCAGAACCACTGAACGGATCTCTTTCAAAGATCCCGGAGCAACGGGGAACTGCCAGAGGACTGGAAAAGAGCTGGCGTGGTTCCCATCTTCAAAAAAGGGGGGCAAATAGATCCCGGAAACCACAGACCTCCTATCAGCCTGGCCTCAACACCTGGGAAGATTCTGGAGAAGATAATCAAGCAACAAATCAGCTAGCAACACCTAGAAGCAAAACAAATAATTAATAATAAACAAAGTAATAGCCAAAAGCCAACGTGGGTTTGTCAAAAACAGATCCTGCCAGACTAATCTCATTGCACTCTTTGACAAAGGGACGAAATTAGTGGGCCAGCCAAACGCTGTGGACATAATTTACTTCGATTTCAGTAAGGCGTTTGATGAAGGAGATCATATCCTACAACTTGATAAGATAGAAAAATGTGGGGTGAAAGAGCTTCACCCCTGGATGGATTTGTAACTGGGAAAGGAGCAAGAGGTGCCAGCCAAGGGGAGAAGCAACCTGGGATTTTCCCGACGGAAGAATTGATCAGTGGAATGGCTCCCCTCCAGAGGTTGCGGGGGCTCCAACACTGGAGAAAAATGTGGACAGCCGCTTGTCTGTAACATTACAGGGCTCTCCTGCTTGAGCAGGGGGTTGGACTAGAAGACCTCCAAGGTCCCTTCCGTGTCTTTTATTCTTTTATTCTGACATTATCCAAAGCACCAAAAGGGAGGGCAGAAAATAACAGATAGAGGAACATTAAAGAGCGATCCAGCTTAGAAATAAGAAAGGATTTCCCGAGAGAGAGGGCGGGAGAGGGAGAGGGAGAGAGATAGAGAGAGGAGAGAGGGAGGGAGAGGAAGAGAGAGAGGGAGAGAGATAGAGAGAGGAGAGAGGGAGAGAGAGAGGGAGAGAGATAGAGAGAGAAATAGAGAGAGGAGAGGGGGAGAGGGAGAGAGAGGGAGAGAGATAGAGAGAGGGGAGAGGGAGAGAGAGAGGGAGAGAGATAGAGAGGGAGAGAGGGAGAGGGAGAGAGAGGGAGAGAGATAGAGAGAGGGAGGGAGAGGGAGAGAGAGGAGAGAGATAGAGAGAGGGAGAGAGAGGGGGGAGGGAGAGAGATACAGAATAGCCTGTCTCCAGGAATAGTGGTTGCTCCACCGGACTAGACTGGACAACCATTTGACCTGGGTCCCTTCCAGCCCTCGGAGTCTATATTCCAAAATGGGCCATACTGGAGTTAAAGAATATTATTTAGTCTGCAAGCTATAGAGAACCATTTGGTGTTGTGGGGTTAAAGGCCCTGCATTGGAAACCCAGAGGGGGTGAGTTCCAGTTCTGTCTTGGGCACGAAGCCGGCTGCCTAGTCCTCAGGCCGGCCCTTCTCAGGGGAAGGAAATGGCAAAGCGGCATTTCCGAAAAGATTGCTGAGAAACCTTGAAGGAAATTCTCCCGAAAGATCCCAGGAATATGCAAATGAACTTCAGGCTGGGAAATAAAAGCCCGGAATGGAGTGGATGGAAGGGAGGCTCCAGAGACCGTCCGGCACCCCCCTTCGCTCAGAGACGCCAGCTGGCTGTGCCTGGGAACCCAGAACCCCCATCGGCCACCTGGAGCGGAGCTCCTTCTAGCCCAAATGGGCCTTTCAAGGGGTGTGTGGGGAGGGGACCCCACAGAAGACGGGGCCAGGAACCCCTGAAACAAGGCGGGAAATTAAAGCAGAGGGAAGACCCGGATGGAGACAAGCGCTCAGGAGGTGATTGTAAGTCTGGGCAGGCTGCCAAAAGCTACGACTAGAGATAACAGCAGGTCTTGAAAACACCCAAGGAATTCAGGCTGAAAATATCAGAACTCCGGTTTCCCTGCCGATTGGGGTTGGGGAAGAGAGGAAGGCAGAACTCGGGGCCATCGCTTCAAGCAAACCATGCAACTGTAGGAGCTTCAAAGGAACATCGAGTACAGGAAGGCCTGGGGCTTCCTCCCCAGTCTGCTTGCAAGCCAGGAACGCTCAAGCTGGCTCTCGCCTGCCTCTTGCCTTCCTTAATGGAAGAAATTCCGCTTTCTGGCAGCTGGCTTCCGTCTCCATTCCTCCTCAGCGACTGCCTCCCAGCTGGAGAACAAGCTCAGGAAACGTTCTTCCCAGGAGCAGCCCACCCTGCACTAGAGAGCCAAAGGCACAGGGAGCCCCCCCAGTTGGCGGATGTTGAGATCCATTACCAGTTCTGTGTATAGGGCGGCTATATGGCTGTCTGGAAACAGAGGCCCAGAGATGGATGCTAACAAAAACATTCTTGTTAGCAATAAAAAGTTTTCCTGTTAATTAGCGTACCACTCTGTACTAGTTTATTTAGCAGGTAGCACCTCAAAGGAATGCAGGAATGCGAGCTGCTAGCTTTCCCCCACTCTCCCTATCTCTTCACTTCCCTCCCTTCTCATCTATCCATCTTCTCCTGCCCAAGGACAAGCAGCCCCCTTTTTCTTATCCTCTTTTGCCCAGAGAGGAAGCCTTTTGCCACGCTGCATTATTATTATTATTGGATTATTTAGTCATGTGCCTTTTGATGTAATTTGTACACACCTTCTCTTTGTTTGGAACGAATAAGAAGGGCCCCACAGGCATTGCTCGGGGCCAGCCAGTGAAGCTCACCCCAAGAGAGATTTGTCCGGTGTCTTTCTTCTCATTCGGCTACAAACATGAGCGGCCCATCAGAAGCGTGTAAAAGCCGCAGGCGGATGGCTCCCGAGCTCCCTGGGGTTGCAAGGAAAGGCCGAGGCTCTCCCATGTTCAGGAGCAGTCTACCTCTGAACTGCTTAGAGATAACTGGCAGGGCAGGAGAGAGGGTGGCTCTCCTGGAGAGAGTCCCAGGGCTTCAGGGTGGGTGGTATGTTCAAACACATCTGGCTAGTATTTCTCAACCTGGCTTAACTTTAATAGGCAAGAATTCCCCAGCTGGAGAATTCTGGGAGTTGAAGTCCACCTATCTTAAAGTTTAAGCCAGGTTGCAAAAGTGGCTCAAGGAAAACCAGCAGGTGGACAGAACTCTACCCCATAGCCAAGAGCCCACTCTCCCCCCCCTTGTCTTGAGAAAGATTCTTAGGGGGCCCGGACACCCCTTATCTGCAGGACAAGCCTTGGGGCTCCAGATCAGAATTCCCCACTGAAGACCTCAGGAATCCTGTGTGTGCGCACACACAAACACACATACACCCCTCTGCCACCTAATACTTGTTTGTGTGTTTCACTACTGTATGATTACTGTCTGCATTGAACTCTGGGGGGGGGAGGGGGGAGGGGAGGGGGAATGCTTGGGGTATCTCCCCGAGATGCTGCTCCAAGGTTTGCCCAGCAGGGAGAAGAAGGCAGCTGCATACCAGCCTATGCTTGAAGGGACCGTTCTGAAAACATCTGGCTTCAGATGGATGAAGATGTTTAAAGATAAATCAGCTAAATGTTGGAAATGTCACCAGACACCAGGCTAGTACTAGCAATAGCAACAGCAGTTAGACTTATATACCGCTTCATAGGGCATTCAGCCCTCTCTAAGCGGTTTACAGAGTCAGCATATTGCCCCCAACAACAATCCGGGTCCTCATTTCACCCAGATAGATAGATAGACAGATAGATGATAGATAGAGATAGAATAGATAGATAGATAGATAGATAGATAGATAGATAGATAGATAGATAGATAGATAGATAGATAGATAGCAATAGCAGTTAGACTTATATGCCGCTTCATAGGGCTTTCAGCCCTCTCTAAGCGGTTTACAGAGTCAGCATATTGCCCCCACAGTCTGGGTCCTCATTTCACCCACCTCGGAAGGATGGAAGGCTGAGTCAACCCTGAGGGTGAGATTTGAACCACTGAACTGCAGATAATGGTCAGCTGAAGTAGCCTGCAGTGCTGCATTTAACCACTGCGCCACCTCAGCTCTTTTTAGATGTGGATCTGTGCAGAAGCAAAAAATATTGGACTAAAATACATACTGAATGTGGCTGGAAAAAAAATGCTACAACAACATATTGACTTAAAAGCTTGAAATATTTTTGCTGGGGAATTTTACTAGAAAATTATAGTAAAGAAAATGTTTTGCATCTTGGAGCGAAGGGAAGGGACGCGACAAAGCGGGTATGCAAACAGCAACCTTTATTTAGAACAGAGTGACTACGATTCAACGTGGCGTGGTTCGCGCCAAACATTTATACCTCCGGGTTTGAACGAGGAGCCAATGGGCCGTCGAGTAGCTCGACCAATCGGGGCGAGGATTGAACCGGCTCCGCCCGGGAACCAATCAGAAGGGAGTCCTTTATTCCCGCGCTTGGATTTCCCGCGCTAGTATTCAACACCCCTCCCCCCCTAGTCAAAGAGTTCCCTTAGGAAGGGCAAACATAGTCTTGTAAGTAGGTGGGACGGTGACGTTCTCGTCCCGACCTTCGTGGCTCCCCGGCGGTTGTCGTCGGGGGGGGAACCGCCGGCGGAGGTGTGTCCGTGGCGGGGCGGTGAATCTGCGATGCAGTCCCGTGAGATGGCGCTGGCCCCGGGCCCCGTGCCCGATGTCCATTTGCCCGGGGTGGCGTCTCCGTGGCAACAGGAGCGTCCGACAGTGGCCCCGTGCAGTCTGGTTGGGGTGTAGGTTCAGAGTCTCGATAAGGGCTTCGAGGAAGGGAGTAGCCGGGTGAGGCGCGTCTGTCCGAAAAGTTCGTATCGGCTTGTCCCCCGTTCCCCGGGTGGAGGCGGTCCGTTGGGGGGAAGGTCATCGAGGGTGGCTCAATAAATCCCAATAAATACCTAAATACCTAAATACCTCATGCTGAGAGCGGGTGTCTGAGAGGCTCGGGCCGTCTGTTTCCGCGGGGAGGCGTCGCCTTAACTGGTCCACGTGGCGCCTCCATTGTGTTCCGTCGGCCAGGCCGACCCTGAAGGAACAGGGGCCAGTCAGAGCAGTGATGGTTGCGGGAACCCACCGTGGATCCCCAGAGAAGGAGCGGGCCCATACAGGATCCCCTAACTTAAACGCGTGGGAAGGGAGGGCCCCCAGGTTGCTTGGCAGATCCCCTGCGTAAAGTGGATGGAGCCTGTCTAGGGGGGTTCGCAATCTCCTACCCATCAAGAGCTCCGCGGGACTTTTATTAGTCGTTGGGCAGGGTATGGAGTGCTGGCTCAAGAGGTAAGCCGCCACTCTTTCTTGCCAGTTGCCCTGGTCCATGCGGCCCAAAGCTTCTTTGGCTGAGCGAACTGCGCGCTCCGCCCGGCCGTTACTAGCTGGATGATAAGGGGCGGTGGCTGCGTGTCTGATTCCTTGTTCGGCCAGGAATTCTTGGAACGTGGTGGAGGTAAACTGGGGCCCATTATCTGAGACTATCACATCCGGTAACCCATGGGTGGCGAACATCTTACGAAGGGCCCTCACTGTACTCTCTGCTGTGGTGGAGGTCATGATTACCAGCTCCACCCACTTGGAGTAAGCATCGACTACTATCATGAAGTTTCGGCCGTGGAAGGGGCCGGCAAAGTCAATGTGTAAACGGGACCATGGGCCTCTAGGGATTTCCCACTCACGAGGGGCGGCTGTGGGGGGATTCGGCCTAGAGTTTTGGCAGATCCTGCATCGGCCTACGTATTCTGCAATTTCCGAATCTAGCAAGGGCCACCACACATAGCTACGGGCTAAGGCTTTCATTCGCGCTATGCCTGGGTGGTTTTTGTGGAGTGCGGGCAGGATTCGTGCCCGCAGGGCTGTGGGGATCACTACCCTATCCCCCCAGACAAGACAACCCCCGTGAAGGGCGAGTTCGGCTTGTCGTGCTTTAAATGGTCGGAATCCTTCCGCTACCTTTTCCGCGGGCCAACCCCTCAAAACCCATGAAGCTACTTGGGATAGGACGGGGTCAGCCTTTGTGCAAGCTGCGACGTCCGCGGCAGAGACGGGGAGGTCGGATTCGGCGATGGACAAAATAGAGAGCGCGGGCACGTGGGCTGTGTCCGTCTCTGGCAAAGGGCAACGGCTCAGGGCGTCTGCGTGCCCTAGCTGCTTACCCGGACGGTATAACAGCGTATACGAATACGCTGTTAGAAACTCCGTCCAGCGTGTCATGCGGGGAGACAAAATGGGGGGGGGGGGTTGGCTTGTCGCCTGCCAGTAGCCCCAGGAGCGGCTTGTGATCCGTGACAAGGGTGAAATTCCTACCATAGAGGTAGTCATGGAACCGCTTAATGCCGGACACTGCAGCCAGGGCTTCCTTATCGATTTGGCTGTAGTTCCGCTCCGTGGAGGAGAGTGTCCGGGAATAGAAAGCTATGGGGGCCTCTGAGCCGTTCGGGAGGGCATGGCTCAGGACCGCCCCTATGCCATAGGAAGAGGCGTCGCAAGTCAGAACTAGGGGCATCCTATCGCTATATTGAATTAGGACTGCCGACGAGGTCAAGATGTCTTTTATAGCCGCGAACGCGTGCGCTTCACGGCTACCCCATTGCCAGGCCGCTGACCGGTCAAGCAGTCGGTGTAGTGACTCAGCTAGCGACGCCTTATGGGGAATAAAAGGGGCGTAGAAGTTTAAAAGCCCCAGGAACGCCTGCAATTCCGCCCTAGAGGTGGGTGCAGGTGCGTTTTTGATGGCGGCAACTTTGGAGGGAGTGGGGTGGATGCCTTGGGCATCAATGAGGAACCCCAAGAATTCTACTTTGGGAACAGCAATTTCGCATTTGCTGCGCTTTAGTTTCAGTCCTGCCTCCCTAAAACGTGTGAGAACCTCCCGCAGTATTTTTAGGAGTTCCGAGTGGCTGGGGGCTGCGACCAGGACGTCGTCGAAGTAGGGAACGACGCCTGGGAGCCCGTGGAGCACCCGCTCCATGAGGCTCTGAAAAATTCCCGGGGCAACCGAAACGCCGAATTGGAGGCGGCGGCAACGGAAGGCCCCGCGGTGGGTGACGATGGTCTGGGCTGTAGCCGCATCGTCGTCTACGGGAAGCTGCTGGTAGGCCTGTGCCATATCTAGCTTGGCGAAAATGCGGCCTTGCCCTAAGGAGTGGAGTAGGTGTTGCACTACGGGAACCGGATATGGATTTGCCTGCAGGGCCAAATTGATGGTCGACTTATAGTCGGCACATATTCTCACCGATCCGTCGGGTTTGACCGGGAGGACTATGGGGGTTTCCCAACGG
Organism: Thamnophis sirtalis; assembly: GCF_051295495.1. Lineage (NCBI taxonomy): Eukaryota > Metazoa > Chordata > Lepidosauria > Squamata > Natricidae > Thamnophis > Thamnophis sirtalis. Next base: position 183,792,920 of record NW_028261381.1, on the reverse strand, counting down.
GCGTGATCTACGGGCTCGATTACCCCCTGCTCTATAAGCTTATCAAGTTCGGCGTCTACCTTTGCTCTCAATGCGAAGGGGACCCTGCGTGCCTTCAGCCTAATGGGAGCGACCTGGGGATCGAGGCAGAGGGAAATGGGGGTGCCCTTATAACAGCCCAATTTCCCATCGAACACATCTGCGAACTCATCTAGAATGCTATCTACGGTGAGGGGGACTACCCTGTGCACCCCCTCTATGGTGAGGCCCAAGGCGGGAAACCAATCCAACCCAAGGAGAGCGGGCAGATCGTTCCTGACGATTAGAACTGGGAGTTTCCCCTTAAAGTCTCCGTATTCCACCTGGATGTGGAATATTCCTGCCGTGGGAATCCCATTTCCCTGGTAGTCTAGGAGGGAGACCCCGACGGGGCGCAATTGGCTCTGGGGAACCCCGGGACAAAGGCGGGAAAACAAGGCCCAAGATAGGAGAGAACAGGAAGACCCGGAGTCCACCTCCATTCGACAAAGCTGACCTTCGAGTCGGACGGCGGTGCTGATTTTGTGATCGCCGGCGGGAACGTGGGAAGCCTGGTAGACCACGCAGTCGGCGCCGGAGGGCTGGTAGGTTGAGTGGCAGTCCTCAGCTCGCCTCGCAGGACGTGGCTGTTGGCGGCGTTGCGGTGCCTGGCGCTGGTCGCTGGGCTGCATGAACGATGGGGCTGGCACGAGAGCCCGGCAGACCCTGGCGAGGTGTCCTTCTCCTCGGCAGCGGCGGCAGACGGCGGAACGGAACGGGCAGGATGCGCGGCTGTGGCGGCCGCCGCATCCGCGGCAGAGTGCGTTTGAGACTGGCTGAGCGGGCGTCGGTGGTTGCTGGTGTGGCCTCCGCTTCGGCTGCGTCCTCATTTGTCCGACGGTTTCCTCCTCCTCATCTTCAGCAGGAGAGAGATCGTCGACGAGGTTCGTCTGGGTGGAAGGCCCCGCGGCGGTTTGCGCGGGGGGTTTCAGCTGGAGGCGTTCGATGTCGGCCGTGGATTGTTCGGAGAGCTCCGCTGCTCGCGCGGTCTCCACGGCTTGCACCAAGGTGATTTTGTGGTTCCGGAGCATGCGGCTGCGCAAATGCACGTCGCGGACCCCGCATACAAACTGCTCCACGAGGTTCTCCTCCAGGTCTGCAAAATCGCACTGGGCGGCCACTGTGCACAAAACCTCTAGAAACTGGCTGATGGATTCGTTGGGCTTCTGCACTCGGCGGCGGAAGGTGAAGCGGCGTGCGATCAGAGAGGGTGAGGGAGCGTAGTGGTTCCTCAGCCTGGACATTAGCTCGTCCCACCCAAGTTTGTAGGCTGGCCTCGGGGCGGCCAGGGCTCTCGCAGAGGCGAACATGGAAGGCTCACAGCAGGACAAGAAGAAGCTGCATTTCTCCTCGTCGGTCTGTGCCTGGTTCTTCGATGCGATTAAGTAGCACTCGAAGCGCTCCATGAAGCCGTCCCATGATTCTCCGGCGGATCCGAATGGCGCGAAAGGAGGAAGCGCTGATGCCATCGTGGTGAGGAGCCAGAGAGGGGGAGGAAGAGGGCGGAGAAAATTTTGCGTTCGCTGCCGGAGTTCTCAGCCTGAGGATAGCGTTCGTGCTGGTTCAGACGCGGTGGCAGCTGGCTTGTTCTTCTCCGTGGTCGCGGGAATCGGAATCCCATCCTCGTCGCCAGTTTTGCATCTTGGAGCGAAGGGAAGGGACGCGACAAAGCGGGTATGCAAACAGCAACCTTTATTTAGAACAGAGTGACTACGATTCAACGTGGCGTGGTTCGCGCCAAACATTTATACCTCCGGGTTTGAACGAGGAGCCAATGGGCCGTCGAGTAGCTCGACCAATCGGGGCGAGGATTGAACCGGCTCCGCCCGGGAACCAATCAGAAGGGAGTCCTTTATTCCTGCGCTTGGATTTCCCGCGCTCAACAAAATGTATATTTGCTTATTCAAGTTATAACAGCAGCTAGGATTCTATTTGCACAAAATTGGAAAAGTGAAGAGGTTCCCTACAGAGGAGAATAAGAAAATATTAGAATGTGTGCAGAAATGAACAGATTGACATTGGCTATCAAAGAGGGGGGAAAAATGAGAAAATTGAGAAATGCAGAAGGAAGTTACTCATAAAATAATGGAATGTGCTGAAATGAGCAAATTGACAATGGTTAGATAAAAAAACATGGAAATGAAAGATACTAGATCAGTGTTTCTCAACCTTGGCCACTTGAAGATGTCCGGACTTCAACTCCCAGAATTCCCCAGCCAGCATTCGCTGGCTGGGGGATTCTGGGAGTTAAAGTCCGGACATCTTCAAGTTACCAAGGTTGAGAAACACTGTCCTAACCACTGCTGGGGAATTCTGGGAGTTGAAGTCCGGACATCTTCAAGTGGCCAAGGTTGAGAAACACTGTACTACATAATGTTATTAATACAAGAGTAATAGAATGATATTGAATATAACATAAAGATATATTATTATTATTGGATAGATTGACGATGATGTAATGAATTATAAATGAACCCAATATTTAGTATATCTCGTTTAAAATGAAGGAATAATAGTGATAGTCAAACAAATGAGGTATAAGGATAATAATGTATACAAACATATTCTCTTTGACAACATGGGATTTTATATAAATTGCGAGTGACGGAAAAGATGCACAAAAACCTTGTGGCCAATCGACACACTGAATGTGATGGAGGATGGTTTTATGTTTTGTCTCTCGCTTGTCTATGTCTGTCTAAAAATAAAAGCCTTTGAAAATTAAAAACAAAAAAAGTTTCCATCCATTGTTCCTGGCCTTCAGGTGCCTTGGCAAATAGTTTGACTCCTTCCTCTCTGAGGACCCACCGGAGACTCTCTGGAGGGCCCCCAGGACTGCAAACCGCACCGGTGCCAGCCTCCCCCTTCAGTGGTCAGCCGCCTGAAGCGTGCCCTGCATCTCTGGCCTGGCATGGTGGGCACACTCAGTGCCCGGGTAGCCTTCTGGAAGGAAGGCTTTGATGTAGGCAGGGAGGCTCTCTGCTTGGCTGGCCGGTGTGCAGCACACAACAACAACAGTGGCGTGTGTTGTTTCTTTATCCCCAGGGTTTTCACCCCTGAGTCACAGATTTCCACACAGATGTAGAGATTGTGTGCGTGCAACACAACCCTCCACTCCTGCTTGTCTTCCGAACAAACCACAAACTCCCAGGATTGTGTTCCAATCGCCAGTTTTGTCCCCGAGGCTTCCAGGAGCACCAGCCACATCCTGCGCCCTGGGGGGAAGGCATGGGACAGCCCCCCCCTCCTTAATTCTCCCTGCTGCCCCTCCTGCTGCTTTCCCCACCAGCCCCCCCCCTTCTCAAAAACCCCAACTTCGTCCCTCCCGAGACGCATTGCCCGGGGAAGGTGCTCCTCCCTCCCTCCTCTGATCCAAAATGCCTTAAGGAAGGAGGTCTTGGGGAGGCAGCCCCCCCTCTCCAGAGACAGCTAGCACAAAGTCCCCAGCTTTCCCCCAAGGAGCCGCCTCTCCAGCCAGCAGCTGGGCCCCGGATCCTGGCGTTCTGCAGCCCCTCCGGCCCTCCCATTTCTTCTAAGGTGAACCCAGCCTCCCTCCCCACCCCTTCCTGGAAACTGACCATCAGGGGCACCCTTGGCATCCCGTCCGATCTGCAGATGGCCGGTTTGGTTCCTCTCAGCCCTCCCTCTTGGGCACCCCCAGGGGATTCCTGGGAGCTCCACGCATTTCCCGCCCCAGGAAGGCTGTGAGTCACCTCCACGGGAAGCCCCTGGAAGGGACGGTGGAGGGACCGGCTCCTCTCCTCCTCTTCCTCCACAGCTCTTTCTTCCTGCTCCTCCTTTCCCCAAATCCTTCCGGACGGAGGGGCACAACTGGCTGCGAGTTCACTTTAGTTGCGTAAAATAGGTTTCAAAGTATTTTAATTCTTGCCATTCACAATTCATTCTGTGCCGCCTTCGGCATCCTTTACGGAATGATTCTCTCTCACTCCCACTCGGTGGGGAGTTGTGGTAGGTCCCCTCCTGCCTTGAGCCAAGCCCCCTCTCCTCCCCCAGGGGTCTCAGGGTGGGCAGACCCTCCATGTCCCCCAGCGTTGCAGGCATGGATCTCCTATCCCAATTAGCCAGAACCCCTGAATCGGACTCTGCCTCCCGGCTATCCCTTGGGGAGCCCATCGCCAGGTGTGCAGGCCAGGCTGCAGCTCCGTGGAAGTGGCATTGCCCTGGTGGGCGTCAAGAAGCAGATGAGACCCCACAAAAGCTCCGGCTTCCTCAGCGGAGACGCTGCACAACCGAGGGGCTAAGGAGGCAACCAACCCCCCTCCCTTGAGGACCCACCACCCCACATTGCTCCCCCACTTCACAGGAATCCTGACCCGACCCCCGACCCCCCCACTGAAAAGGAAGTTGTGGGAGGCTGGGCATTCCCCAAGCGCAGAAGCCCCACTGACTTCATGGGAAAGGGAGGAGGGCGAGGAGGGTCCAAGGACAAGGGAAGGTGGAAGCACTGTGGCCGAAAGAGGACAGGAGGCAGGGATGGCGGCTCAGGGATGAGAAAGCCCCGGATCAGGAAACCCACAGGCTTCCCAGAGAGCCATGAGCCTCCCCCCTCCCCCCCCGAGACAACGAGGGTCCCGGACAGAGAAGGAAGCCCAGCCGAGGCCTCCCCCGCTCCTGCCTCCTGGGCCCCAAGGCAGCCCCCAAGCTGGGAATAAGAGAGTTGGAAGGGACCCTGGAGGTCCTCTAGTCCAACCCGCTGCTCGGGCAGGAGACCCTGTACCACACCAGACGAATGGCTGTCCAGGCTCTTCTTAAAACCTTCCAAAGGAATGTGCTGAAATGAATAAATGGACATTTGAAATCAGAGAACAAGAGGATGAACAATTTTATAAGATTTGGGACTTGTTTTATCAATGGATACAATTACCATAATCTTGAATTGTAATAATAGAATGTGATAGGAGATATTATAAAGACATATTACTTTTATATAGATTTTATAGATTTATAACAATGGAGCCGATGGACAGAGAATGGAAGGAGTTAGCTTCCTCCCATAATTGGGGCATACCAGGGGTTGTGACTTTAAATATATACCTTTCTCCATGGCTCAGCTGATAACGGATCAGAGCCTGTGGCTTAATGGTTAACACATCTGCCTAAGAGGCAATAGAGCACAGGTTCGATTCCCAGTAAGGGTATGGCTTGCTGATGAGAGCTAAATAGCTTGAAATAGATCTATACTAGTCTCCATTTATTTATTTATCAGCACAAATACTACATACATACATACATACATACATACATACATACATACATACATACATACATGAATTGAATTGAATATATAGATTCTATAGATTTATAACAAAGTAGTGGAATATTGGTATATATATATATGAATTGAATATTTAGAATATTCTGTTTAAAATGAATAAGTGTAGTTTGAACATATGAGATACAATGATAGAGATGTATTTATGTACACTTGATAGATATTTTGTGGTTTTACATATAATTGATACACAAATATAAAATGTTGGTGAACCTTTTTTTTTCTTTTTATATATACTGCAAGAAATACCAGAATGAAAGTTGATACCATAAAGATATGTTATTACTAAATAGATTTACAATGATGTAACAGATAATTAGCATACATATGTATTTAATATTTAGAATTCTAATGTTTAAAAGGAGGGGATTGTGAGAGTAAACTGAATATATGATTTACAATGATAATCAATGTATTAACGTACATTGGGTTGAAAACTACTGATTTTATATATAACTGAAAGCGGTGATGCACAAATGTTTGTGACCAAACGACATGCTAAATAGATATTTAATTGATGATATTTTGTATGTTATATGTATGTTTTTGCTTGTTTAAAAAAAAAAAAAACTTCCAGGGATAGAGCACCTACAAGGTCTGGTGGCAGGAGGTTCCACTGGTTAACTGTTCTCACTGTAAGGAAATTCCTCCTTATTTTTAGGTTGGTTCTCTCCTTGATTAATCAATTGGAATAGAGTTGGAAGGGGCCTTGGAGGTCTTCTAGTCCACCCCTCTGCTCAAACCATCCCAGACCCAGGCAAATGGCTGCCCAGCCTCTCCCGGGGGGGGGGGGGAAGGTAGCAGCCTTCCAGTATTTGAGGGGCCTCCACAAAGAAGAAGTGGGGGGGGGGTCAGCCTATTTTGCAAAGCCCCAGAGAGCAGAAGGAGAAGCAACAGGTGGAAGCTGATCAAGGGGAGAAGAAACGGTGGAGAAAGTTCCTAACAGTGAGGACAATTCATATTGGAATTACTTCCCTTCAGAAGTTGGGGGAGGCTTTCAAGACCGGGCTGCCATTCGTCAGAAATTGTTTAGGGTCTCGTGCTTAGATGGGGGAGGGGTTGGACTAGATGACCTCCAAGGTCCCTTCCAGCTCTGTTATTCTGCGTTCTATCTTAAAGCCTAAGGAGGAGCCCAAGAGAGAGAGATCCCTTTGACATTTGCCCCTCGTGAAGGAGGGAGCTTCTCCTTCAGGCCCCCCAACTCCACAGCCAGCTGTCTTTCCTCAGCCCCCCACCCCCCGCGCCCTCTTTGCACCGGCCAAAGCCCCTCCCCCTCAGGAAGGAATCGCCAGTCAAACATGGGCTCCTGGCCAGGCCCTTTCGCATTTCCTTGTGGCGTCTTTATCATCCTGACTCAGCAAAGAGTAAGAAGGGACCTCATAGGTCGGGGGGGGGGGGTCTCCAGCCTTGGGAACTTTAAGCCTGGCAGACTTCATTTCCCAGAATTCCCCAGCCAGCAAAGCTGGGAGTCGAAGCAAAGCTGGCTGGGGAATTCTGGGAGTTGAAGTCCGCCAGGCTTAAAGTTGCCAAGGCTGGAGACCCCTGTCATCGGCTGAGTGCAGGGTCCAGTGAAGCCCTTTGCACCAATGGCCTTCCAGCCTCTCTTAGAAGACCTCTGGGGAGGGGGGACCAGGCTCCTTCACAGCAGGCCCATTCCTGGGGCGTGTGTGTGTGTGTGTGTGTGTGTGTAGACAGCTCTGATCTCAGCAGTTTGAGCAGTGTGTGTGTGTGTGTGTGTGTTCCTGCCTTCTTCAGCCTGCAACATTCCGGAGTTGCCCTGCTGTCATGGATGGGGAGCCAAGAGCACCCCGCTTTCTGGGGTCCTCTGCCCACCCCACCCCCGTGCAGGTTCCTTGGGTGCTCTCCCTGAATGGGTGGGTGGGTGGGGGACTGTTCAGGGACGCTGGTCACAACATATGGACAGATTTAACCATAGTTTCAGTTGGGGGAATGTGACCACCGGGGCCAAGGGATGCCAGGGACTTTCCAGAAGCCTGGTGACAAATCAGCCATCGAGGGACACATAGAGGTCAACAACACCTGCAGACTCTGCAAAAGAGAGAGGAAGGGCCCAGCCCCCCCCCAGCACTCAGCACCCAGATCGGCAGAGATTAACTCCAATCAGGAAAACTGAGGAAGAGCCATCAGCAAGCAAGCCAATCAAAGGATCTGCAGGGCAGCCCCCTCAAGAGACAGGCAGGACCCCAGAATATAAACTGACAGCAAACCCCACCCCTTACCAGCACGGATGATGTTGCCTAGTTGGGTCATGAAACGTCAGCAAGAGAACAAGCTCAGAGAGCCCCAAGGACCCCCCCCCATTCAACCCTGAGCTACAAATATTCTCCATTATTGGTAGAAGATTGCTAGTCCTTTTCCAACGCCAAGAACTCCAGAAATCAAAAACCAAGATGATTAGGAGGCTAAACATACAAAGCTGGAGGCTGAAACATACGACGGACGGTTGCAGGAACCGGGCATGGCTGGTCCAGTGAAGAGAAGGACCAGGGGAGACAGGAGAGCAGCCTTCTGATACTTGAGGGGCTGCCCCAGAGAGGAGGAAGGGGGTCACGCTGTTCTCCAAAGCCCCCGAAGGCCAGAGAAGGAAGAATGGATGGGAACGGACCAAGGAGAGAGATTCAACCTGGAAATAAGGAAGAATTTCCTGACCGTGAGAACCATCAACCCATGGAAGAGAAGTTGCCTTTAGAGGTTGTTGGAGCTTCATCCATGGGAGCGACTGGACAGCTATCAGTCAGAAATGGTGTAGGCTTTGGGAGGGGGGGTTGGACTAGATGACCTACAAGGTCCCTTCCGACTCTGTTAATCTGTTAAATATTCTCTTTCATGATGGAAAAATTAAAATAATAATTAAAAAAAATCTGTCAACTCTTCTCCAAACCCCCCTTTTCTTCTTTGCCTCTTCTTTCTTCCCCCTCCCCTCCCCTGCACATTGCGACTGTCATAAATATGAATCTGTTGCCAAGCATCTGAATTTTTATCACATGACCATGGGCAATCTGCAATGGTCGTAAGTGTAAGTCACTTTTTCAGTGCCTTTATAACTTTGAGCGATCACTAAACAGATGGTTGTAAGTCGAGGACTATCTGTACTATAAAAAAAAATACATTTTCCTTTCTTCAAACACCCCCCAGCCTTGCTCCACAGGGGTCCCCCAATCAGCTCCTTCGGACTTCTGCCCCTCCTCCACCCCAAAAGGCCTCAGGATCTCTGCCCTTCTATGGTTCAGGCAGCCCCCAAAGCCCCCCCAGAAAGCTTGGCCTCTTCGGCCAAAGCCCCCCCCCCCATACCTCTTCCAGCCCGTCCACGTCGCGGAGCGCCGGGGCGCCCCGTCCTTGATTCAGGCGGGCGTCACTGACCGGGACCACAAAGCCCATCTGGCCGGTGGCAGCTGCGGGACCGGAATGGCTCTCGGGGCGTCTGGGGCGGAGCACACGCGGGAGCCCGGCGCTGCCCTCCGGCGGGGCTCCTCTTGTGGGCTCGGTGACTATTCGCCACGGCCAACTCCCCGCAAGGCAAGGGGCGGCGGGACCAGAGGGAGAACCTCCAAGAAACGGTGGGAAGGAAGGAAGGGGGGGGGGAGAGGGACAGAAGGGAAGGGAAGGGAGGGCGAAAGGGAAAACGAGTTTTATTTCGGTGAAACCGTCAAATAGACGCGTGAAATGTGTCCCACCGCCAGTTGCCCGTAACAAGTTGTCCGGTTCCCGCCTTGTGAGGCCGGGCCTCCCACCTACCCCCCGCCCGCCCGCCCCGGCGCCTCCCTCCGGGTCGACGGCCGAGCGCTTCTTAAGGCGCCGCCGAGTGCGGGACGCCCGCAGCTTCCGATCCGGCGCCCCGCTCTCCTCCGCTTGGGAAGCCGCGCGGCTCCGGACGCAGCGCTCGCCTTCCGCCCTCGGGAGGCTCCGGAGTCGGGGAGGGAAGCGTCCACCGCCTCCTGCTCGCTTCCCCGGCGCGCTCTGCCCGTTCTCCGGCTCCCTTCTCGCCTCCTCCGCTTCAGGTGATCCTCCCGGAGATCTTGTCTTCAACGGATTCAATGGAAATCCGCTGCGCAGATCAACGGGGCAGCTGCTGGGATCCTCCGCCGGTTGCTTCCACGATCTTTATTCTCCTGGCTGTTTGTCCACCCGACCGTCTCTCGTCTTTATTAACTACCTACGATCTGTCTGTCTGTCTGTCTGGTCTCTATTAACTACGTGGGTTGGTCTGTCTGTGTCTCATCCATCTTTCACCTATTGGTCTCATCTTCAGGACGGTCCCTATTCTCCCTCCTTCCCTCTGAATGTCCACTTCCTTCTGCTGACTCCTCCGTCGGCCTTTCTTGTCCGGCCCCAATTCTGGGATTTCTCCCCCCTGTGGAGGCGTCCTCCTCCTCCTCCTCCTCCTCCTCCTCCTCCTCCTCCTCCTCCTCCTCCTCCTCCTCCTCCTCCTCTCCTCCCTGCCCAAAACTCCGCTCCTTTCACAAGTTTGGCCATTCGGAAGGGAAAACTCCCCTCTGCCCCGTTTCTCCCTCTGCCTTAACGGAGGGAGGAGAAGAAGGACCGTCTTCCTCCCGGGGGCTGCTCAGAGCTGGGCTGAATTCTGGCACCCCACCCCCCCACACTTTATCCCGCTTTCTCCCTCCAGGCGAGGCTGCCTTCTCTGGCCCGCCGCTGCCCACCGCCCGCCCGCAGGGAGAGGAAGAGGAGGGGAGCGGGATGGAGGCCCCTGCCGCAGGTGAGCTGGCCGCCTTCCAGAAGGAGCTGCGGACCTTCAGCCTCTGGGACTACGGCGTCTTCGGCCTGATGCTGCTGGTCTCCACGGGCATCGGGCTCTTCCACGCACTGTCCAGGGGCGGCCAGAAGACCCCCGAGGACTTCTTCACGGGCAGCCGGGCCATGTCGGCCCTGCCGGTGGGCCTCTCCCTCTCGGCCAGCTTCATGTCGGCCATCCAGGTGCTGGGCGTCCCGGCCGAGGCCTACCGCTACGGCATGAAGTTCCTCTGGATGTGCCTGGGGCAGATGCTCAACTCCCTGCTCACCGCCTACCTCTTCCTGCCCGTCTTCTACCGCCTGGGGCTCACCAGCACCTACGAGGTAGGGCGCGGGGTGGGGTGGGGTGGGGGAGGTCCAGCAGGGAATGGTTGGGGGGCTGGGGGGGTGTTCAAATCCGGCGCCCATCTCTGAATATCTATTTATTTATTAAATTTATTTTGCACTCCTGACCACTTACAATCTGATAAGATACTGCATTAAAATCAACAAAGAAGTAGGAGAGAGAGGGACTGGAAGTGGAGGGTCTTCCAATCTGGCCACCCTCTCCAGAAAGAAACCCCAGGCCAGTTTCCCTTCCTCTTGTGGAGGGGGATTTTTGTGAAGTCAGCTGGATGCTGACCCCCTTAAATTGAAACCCCACGTCCTCCCCCTCCCTTTGGATTCAGGCTTCCCTTTCTTTGGGGTGACCCCTTCCCTCTGGGTCCTGGCACCCCAGACAGCCCTTTCTCTTCCCAGCCTGGTTCCCTTTGTCCTTCTCTCCTCCTGGGCAGAGGGACCCAGCCAGGCTGCCTCTGGGTGGGGGCCCCCTTCCGCCCTTCTTTCCTGGGCCCCCAGGCTGTCCAAACCCCTCCCAGTGGAGCCTAAACAGAAAAAAGCTTCTAGCATCACCGATTTATTCAGCTTAACCTGTTCATCTTTCTAGATCAGTGTTTCTCAACCTTGGCAACTTGAAGATGTCCGGACTTCAACTCCCAGAATTCCCCAGCCAGCATTCGCTGGCTGGGGAATTCTGGGAGTTGAAGTCCGGACATCTTCAAGTTGCCAAGGTTGAGAAACACTGCTCTAGAGAGCTCACAGCAAAGATGACAAGGTGCCAATTAATACACACACTCACACACACCCTCTTACCAAAGCCTCAGAGCCAGAAAATCCTCTGACTGAAGCTCTGACTTCCACCCAGGCCGGCTGGCATCTGAGCCCAGAAAAAGGGGGCTGCAGAGAATGCTGGGTTGCCCCCCCCCGCTGGGTCTCCATACAGGGCCGGGGTGGGGGGCTTGGGGAAGCTTTTGTGGAAGGGGGGGAAGGTCTTCTGGACCTGGCTCACCAGGGGGGGGGGCTTCTTCCCATTGGAAGAGAATCACCTTCTGGGGCTGGTTTGTCAGCAGAAGAACCCAAGGATGGCATTGCCAGGAACTGGGCCGGGCCCCTGGGCTCCATAGAGAGCAACCACCCAGATTTCCTGCAGAAGGGGAGGATGGTGGGCTAGGAGGCGCTGCTTCTTGGGATGTGGTTGGGGGGGGGAAGCATCAATGCGCTGGAATGGCCCCCCTGCCCGGGCCAGGCAGCCCCCTCCTCCCTCCCTGCTGGGGTTCAGGAAAATGCTGAATTGTTTCTCCTGACTTCATCCTTCTCCCCTTTCTTACGTTGTTGTTCCTGCTTGTTGGTTTTGCTGCTCTCCTCCGGGTTGTGGGTGTGATGTTATTGTTTATTGCCAATCACAACTGTGGATGTTTTCCCTTTTTTTGTATCGTTTGTCGGCCAGTTTAAAAAATAACAACAACAAGGCAGGAAATCCACCCAGCCAACCCTTTTGTCCCTCCAGGAGGGCCTTGGCCAGTCAGAGACCCCGGCAGAAAAGCTCTGGGACCAGGGAGGGGGTCTCTGGGCAGTGGAGGGGGAATCTGCCCCAGAGTGGAGGGGGGGTTGTGCCATCTTCAGCCAGGGGGCTCCGAGAGGAACTGTCCAGAGTAACAGAAGCTCTATGAGTTGGGACTGGAGCAGAACAAAAACCCCAAACACCCCCCCCTAAATACAGGGGTTTTTCTCCCCCTACCAGGAGCTGTGCACGGTGCCAGCTGTGCAGAGTTAGCTGCAAAGGATTGGATGCCCCCCCCATGGGAAGGCAATGGGGTCCCCCCTGGTTCCCATCTCTCCTGCAGCCTAAAGCCAGGGGACCTCCTGGGCTTGGGGGAGGAGGAGCTGAGGGGCAGGAGAAACGGGGGGGGGGGGAAGCAGCTGTTCTTCGCAGGTGTTTGTGGGCTTGTGCTGATCCCTGCAGAAAAGGTGCCACTTTGAGGTTAACCACAATGACGAATGGCCTCACTGGGCAAGGCCTCCTCCTCCCCCCACACTTTCCTGGAAAGGTCCCAAGCCCCCCCCCCCCCCCCCCCGGCCCCACTCCAGGGTTTCTGAAGAAATCGCTCTGGTCCCAAAGGGGCAAATATGGGTGAAGCCAAAGCCACACTAAAGGCGGCTTCCATTCAGAGGAAGAGATTTCGCAGCCAAGTGTGCACAGGTGTTGCTCACAGCTGACCACAGGTGAGGCTAAAAGTCAGGAGGGTGAGGAGGAGGGGAACTTCCTGGGGCGTCACTCTCGCCGGGGGGGGGGGGAGGTGGAGCTGGCTTATTATTTCTCTTTATCTTCTTTATATTTATTTATTTCCCACCTTTATTATTTTGTCCAAATAACTCAGGTCAGTAAACAGACCCCACCCACCTTCCCCCCCCAGGGAGCCCACGGCTGCTGCTCACGATCCCCTCTTCCCCCCCCCCCAGGTTGCCTATTTTGCCTTCGTCTTGCTTTGAAATTGTTTTTGGAAACTTGGAAGATCAACACTAGGATAAATATTGAACTGGGGGGGGGCAGGAAAGGGCCCCCCTTCCGGGCGAAGTGGGGCGATTGGCAGGGCCGGTCAAGAGGGACGGGACGGTAAACAGACCCCTCCTCCCCTTTGGGCAGTGGGTGCCCCGCCCTTCTGAAATCCTGGGGTCAGAGTTCATGGTTGGGGAGCTCGGAGGACCCTGGCCTGGGGAGGGGGCTGCCTGCCCATCCCCCCAAAGACTGCCGGCCTTTCACCCACTGAAGCTGAGAACCCTGGAAGAGCCCAGATGTCCTTCCAGCTTATCTGCCCTGGGAGAGTCAGCGGATTCCTGGCCCTGAAGGAGGCCTCAGGCCGGCCTGACCCTCCGCCCTCACCCTGGAGCCTTTGTGGGTCTGGAGCAACACAAGGCAACACACATGCCTGTCCTTCTTTCTCCGGGAAGTTTAAGTTTGTTTAAGTTTAAGTTTTATTTTATTTATATGCCACCCTATTCCCTAAAAGGCGAACAACTTAAACGGGAAGGGGAAACATACAAGTACAAAATACACATATTAAAATGACCAACAACCATACCTGTCGAGAGGGGAAGGGAGCTCATCACCCCCAGGCCTGCTGACACAGCCAGGTTTTGACGGCTTTTCGGAAGGCCTGGAGAGAGGTGAGGGTCCGAATCTCCGCGGGGAGTTCGTTCCAAAGGGCCGGAGCTGCAACAGAGCCGAGGTGGCGCAGTGGTTAAATGCAGCACTGCAGACTACTTCAGCTGACTGCAGTTCAGCAGTTCGGCTCTTCAAATCTCACCGGCTCAGGGTTGACTCAGCCTTCCATCCTTCCGAGGTGGGTGAAATGAGGACCCAGATTGTTGGGGGCAATATGCTGACTCTGTAAACCGCTTAGAGAGGGCTGAAAGCCCTATGAAGCGGTATATAAGCCTAACTATTGCTATTGCTATAACAGAGAAGGCCCTCCCCCGGGTCGTAGCCAGGTGGCATTGGCTGGTAGACGGGACCCGGAGGAGGCCGACCCTGTGTGGGTTCCACCACAAAAGCGCGTAGGACAAAATCGCGCTCGACAAAAGCGCGCTGTGACGTCATCACAGCGCGACGAAAAAGTTCGAAAAATGTAAAAATAAAGCAAAAACCTTACCCTAAGCCCCCCAAACCTAACCCTAAACCTAACCCTAAACCTAACCCTAAACCTAACCGTTAAAGTAACGAAAAACGTAACGCTAACCCTTATCCTAACCCTAACACTAACGCTAACGCTCTAAAGCTAACCCTAACCCTTAACCTAACCCTAACCCTAACCCTAACCCTTACCTTTATGTGAATCGGCTTGCTTTAATTTAATTTTTATTAATTTTTATTTGAATTTTTCGATCTTTTTCATCGCGCTGTGATGACGTCAAAGGCGCGATTTTGTCGATTGCGCTTTTGCTGTCCGCGCTTTTGACGGGTCACGCCCTGTGTGATCTAATGGGTCTTTGGGAGGTAATTGGCAGCAGGCGGTCTCTCAAGTACCCAGATCCAATACCATGAAGGGCTTTATAAGTGACAACTAGCACCTTGAAGCGCATCTGGAGACCGATTGGAAGCCAGTGCAGTTCGTGGAGGATAGGTGTAACATGGGTGTACCGAGGTACACCCACAATCGCTCACATGGCCGCGTTCTGGACCAGTTGAAGTCTCCGAATGCTCTTCAAGGGCTGCCCCATGTAGAGCGCATTGCAGTAGTCTGATGGCCTGGCAGCTTTTCCTGTAGGAGCCCTGGGCATCTCCTGCCCGTTCAGCCTTTGTGGCCCCTGGCATTGCCCCTTCTGGCCCCACTGCCCCAGGCAGAAAGGGACACACACACACACACACACACACACACACACGCAACAGTAGCAGAGAGGCCCCAGAAATGAGCCCTTTGCAGGAACCGCCTCAGGGCTTGCTTGTGTGGGTGGGTGGGGGGCAATTCCCCAGGGCTGTTGTGGAAGCCCCTGCCTGCCCCTCAAGGGGTTTCCTGCCAGTCTGGGCAGAGGCAGCAAATGGCCCGGCTGGCACTTCTCCCCTCCCCCACTTGCATTTTGGCTTCCTTGCAAGAAAGGGGGGGTGGAGGGTTGACCAAGGAGCCTGGAGACATTTTGCCCAAGTTGGAGGGTTGTTTTGGGGGGGAGGGAAGAGGCCGCCTGTCTGTCCCTCCCTGACTCCCCCCGTTTTAGCCAAGTGGCCCCCCCTCTGCCTCTTTGGGGCTCACTCACAGGCAATGTCAGCAGCAGAGAGACCATTAATCATAAGGCACCCCAAAAGATGGCCAGAGGTTGGGGGAAATCCTTGAAAGTTTCCCCACCCAGCATGGGGATCTGCAGAAGAGACTTTCTGTAACTTCTGGGGCAGCCTCTCCCCCCCCAAATTAGCCCTTTTCCTACAGGGAATTTAAAATCCCCCCTCCCCCCTCCAAGGTCTCCCCCTGTCCCCCCCCCCCCACAACCCTTCATTGGCTAGTTCCCCTCTGCTGCTTCCTCTCTCAGCCCCAGGGGGGTTTGAGCCAAGCACCCGGAAAAAGCTCGCCCCTCGCCCCTCAGGTCATCCAGCCCCCTTGTAGCTCTGCTGCTCCCCCAGCACTTGGGCACCTCCCCAGGCGTTGGGAGACTCACTCCCGATTCCAGCCCCAAAGATTTGGGGAGCTGGAGAGAGCAGCAGAGAGAGGGAGCCCGTCCTGGCGGTGGGAGGGGGGCAAAGGGCTTGGGGTGGGGGAGAACTGATGCTCCTGGGCGAAGGGAGGAAGGACATTGGCGGCTGCAGTTCCCATTTCTTCAGGCTGCAGAGCAGGGGGTGGGGGTGCTTGTGCCAGGGGGCTTCGGAAAGGACGCCCCCTGCCTCTTGAGGCTCCTTGGCTCTTCTTTGGGCCTTGCTTAGCCTCCTTCCAGCTGCTGTCCCCTGTCCCTGGGGGCATCTTCCCCAGACGGACGTGGCTGGAGGCAGGGGGGAGGGGCTCCTCCAAGGGGGCCAGCAGGGATGCAAAAGTCCTCCAGGACTCTCCCCTGCCCCCCCACCCCCATGCAGGACGGGGCAAAGTGCCTAGAGGGCTCTCAGATGGGTACCAGGCGCCACCCCAAAGGCCTCTCCAGCCTCTCAGCCCGGCTGGAGCAGCACTGAAGGGCTTTCCAGGGGCAGGAGCTCGGGGAGGGGGGGACCTGCGGGGGAGGGGTAAAGAGAGAGCAACCCTGGAGTCAGACCAGCCTGCCACCCCCACCCCCACCCCGGTTTCTGCCTAAATGGTTGCTGCTTCCCAGCAGTTCCTCCCCCCCCCCCCCCCGCTCCCCCACAAAAGCCTGCTGGCTGCTCCCTGGCTGGGGTGTGGCTGCCCTTCCCAGGTATGGCAGAGAGGGCAAAGCCACCCAGAGAGAGGGGCATGTGTAAAAGAGGAAAGCGGGGGGGGGGGGCTTTGATTGCAGAGGCCAGAAGATCCAGGTTTCCTGGCTCCTCTCCTGGGCTTTAAATACGAGTCCCCTCCCCCTTCTGCCGGGGGAGGGGGTTGGATGAAGCAGGGCCCCAGGGCTCTTGTTGGGTGGTGGGGGAAGACCTGATTGAGGAAGCGGATCAGCTGAAGCAGCCTCTCCTCAGTGACCCAGAGGCTCTGCGGCTGGATTCTGCCCTGGGGGCTGGAGGGGGGGGCGTCTGCAACCCCCTCTGGGATCAGCCGGGCGTTGGGGCTGCATGACGCTCACCGAGGAGCAAAGATCCTGGGGCAGAGATGATCTCTGGGCAAGGGCTGGAAGGGGGCGGGGGGGGCGCACGGATAGCCTGCGGGGGGTGCACGGCCTCCTTGCGGCTTTGCTTGATCCCCCCTTCCCCCTCCCGAGGGCGGAACAGCCCGCCTCGCCCCACGGCTGCCCCTCCCCCGCAGCGCCGGGCCCACGCGTGCCCCGACGGCAGCTCTGCGCCCCCAGGGCTCCGGAAGGGCAGGGCAGGCGGGGGGAGTCCTGGCGGCCGTGGCGCACGCATAACCAAAATACGGGCGGGGGGGCGGCGGGGGAAGGGTCCTGGCTCCGCTTGCCGCCCCCCGTGTCTCGCTTTTTCGAGAAGCGACTGAACTGAAGAAGCGAAAGTTCTTCAAGGGAATCCAGGAAAGTCCCGTTGCCTCTCGACAAAAGCCCCCCTGGGCGAGAGGAGGGTCCTGGCAGGGGCCGCCCAGCGCCCCTCTGCCCTTTGGAGGGGAGGGGAGAGTGGTGGATGGAGGCTCCCTGGTGCCCTCAGCACTGAGAAATCTTGGCGCCCCCCCCCTCATCCTTGGCACAAATACTGCACAAATTGCTTCAGGATTAATACACCGCGGGGGGGGGGTGTCCTGCTTTCCATGCCCCTCTTTTGCATGGGCATTTATTCGGGGGGGGGGAGGCTGGTGGAGCTGTTGACATTTATCCCAGGAACTTCACTCTGATGCAGAATCTCCTGCCCTGCCCCATGTTTCCAAATGCTTCGAGTCCAGTTTGACCAGGAGGCATGGCATGCATGCACACACGCGCGCGCGCACACACACACACACACAGCCCCCCCCCCCTTCCTCCCTGGGAGCTTTGGCCTTTGGGAAGACTCCATCTGTAGTAGCTCTCCCTTCCCCCCGCTTGCCTTGGCAGTACCTGGAGCTGCGCTTCTCCAAGAAGGTCCGGCTGTGTGGCACAATCCAGTACATCATTGCCACGGTAAGTGCCCAGCATTGTGGCTGGCATTCCCCCCCCCCACAATCCCTCCCTGCCCTTGAGAGGGGGGGGGGGAGGTTCCTTCCTTCAGCACTGGCTGAAAGGAAGAGAAGAAAGAGCCCCTCACCCACAACGGTCCCCACACGCGGACTATCGGGGGCTCCCCTTGGGTCCCCCCCCCAAGATTCAGGTCTTCGGAATGGAAGAAGAGAAGGAATGAGAAGGGCCTCTCCTAGCGTGGACTCCCAACACTGGTGCTGCCCTTGTGGACACGCCAGGAGGTCTGTTTCTGCATTTGTTTGTTGGGCACTTCCCCCCCCCCCGCATCCCTTCCCTCTGTTTTAAAAGCCTCTCCTCCCCCCCCCCCACACATGCAGGTGCTGTACACGGGAATCGTCATCTATGCCCCTGCCTTGATCCTCAACCAAGGTGGGTCCCCCCCCTGCTCCCCACTCGGAACCGGGCTTGGATTCTCACAGCCCACCCACCCCCAATCACTCACCTGAAGGCCCCGTGGCTGGCCAGGGCAAGGCCCAGTCTCCCAACATGCTGAGGGGCTTGACACGCGTGTGACACGCGTGTGCGTGCTGGTGTAAGGCCCCCGCTTCTTCAGCTTCCCTCTCCAAGGAAAGTTCCTGAGCCCAGTGGGGGTGGGGGGGTGTCATCAGAGGGAGCCTCAACTCCATTAGATCTGATTTGCTTTGGGCCTTCTGGCCATCCCTGGGACTGAGCCCACCTGACTCAGGAAAGGGCCTTGAGGCAGGAAAGGGCCTCCGTCCTCTTCAGGGACTCCATCCAGAGGTCGAAAGGGATCAGGTTCCCCTGGCAGATGACCTAGCTCCCAGCCCCGGGCAAGACGGCCAGCAGTGCCAGCTGTGCCCCCCTCTGCCCTTGTAGGGGAAGCTGTGCCCCCTCCCCGGCCCTCTCCTTGGGAAGAGAGCCCCCCCCTTTCTCTGCTGCAGACGAGGCCAGCTGGGAAGATCTCTGATTCCTCTTTCTCCCCAGTGACCGGTCTGGATATTTGGGCCTCACTTCTCTCCACTGGCACAATTTGCACTTTCTACACCACCATCGTGAGTCCAAGGGGGATCCGCCTCTGGCCTTGCACACCCCTCCCTCTGACCCCCCCCAGAGGCTTTGCGGGCTGCCTCTGGGCTTCTGCCCCAAGCCCCAGGGGGTCTCCCCGGAGAAGCTGAGCCGGACTCCCCCTCTTTCCTAGGGGGGCATGAAAGCGGTCATCTGGACGGACGTCTTCCAAGTCTTCGTCATGCTGTCCGGCTTCGTGGCCATCCTGGTGCAGGGGACGCTGCTGGTGGGGGGGCCGGGCCGGGTCCTCTCCATCGCCTACAACCACTCCAGGGTCAACCTGGCAGAGTAGGTGGAGCTGCCGCCCTTCGGGGGGGGGGAAATTGGGGCGGACGGTGCCTGGCTGCAGGCGGCTCCCCCAGCCCCCCTTTCGAGTCCTCTGCTGGGACGGGAGGGGGGGGGCTTGGGGTTAGGGTGACGATGGCGGCTGAGCAAATGGGGGTCCCCTGGGTTTGACCTAGCACTCAAACGAGGGAAAAGGGGACCCCAAATGCTGAATGGGGCCATTTTCACCTGAGTCACTTAGGGCAGTGTTTCTCAACCTTGGCCACTTGAAGATGTCCGGACTTCAATTCCCAGAATTCCCCAGCCAGCATTCGCTGGCTGGGGAATTCTGGGAATTGAAGTCCGGACATCTTCAAGTGGCCAAGGTTGAGAAACACTGTCCTAACCACTGCTGGGGAATTCTGGGAGTTGAAGTCCGGACATCTTCAAGTGGCCAAGGTTGAGAAACACTGTCCTAACCACTGCTGGGGAATTCTGGGAGTTGAAGTCCGGACATCTTCAAGTGGCCAAGGTTGAGAAACACTGACTTAGGGGAGGTGGAGAAATGAATGAAGGAATGAAGTGAAGGAATGAAATGGTGAACGAATGAATGAGGAATGAGTGTGAATGAGTGAATGCGAGATCATTTTCTTTCTTCCTGAATCTCCCAGAATTAAGGAGATTGGAGGGTTACATTTCAAGGTGGATCCCTTAGATATTTTTTTTTCAATTGGGGGGGGGGGGGAACTATCCCTATTCCCAAACAATGGAAGTCAGGCAAATAACTTTGAGTTCCTTTTTAGGAAATCTAAAGCTGCAGCCCCTTCCCCCAGGAGCCCCCGTCTCTCTCTCTCTCCCTCCCTCCATGTGTGGGTGTATGTGTGTGTCCAAAACTTCATGAGGTCTAGCCACATGTCGCTTGGCAGATGCCCCTGAAGACACCCCTTCCTCCTGACTCTCCCTCTCTCCCTCTCCAGCTTCAGCCTGGACCCCCACAGCCGGTACACGTTCTGGACCTTCCTCTTCGGAGGGACGCTGCTCTGGCTGTCCATGTACGGGGTCAACCAGGCCCAAGTCCAGCGTTACGTGGCCTGCAAGACGGAGAAGGAAGCGAAGCTGTGAGTTGCTCCAAGGGGCTTCCCTTCCGCCCCACCTCCCTCCTGGGGATCCCTCCGCTCAAAGGCTGGGGGCTTTCAGCTGCTCTCCTGAAACCGGGGGGGGGGCTCTGAGGGGCCCCCGGGTGATCTTTTGAGGGTCACCAGCAGCCTCCTGCCGGCCGTCACTGGGGCTGCTCCGGAAGCAGCGTGGACGATGGGAAAGCCAAGCATGGTCATCCCCCCACCCCCCCGGCTGCCCACTGGAATGGGGCGAGAGGCTGTGCCAGGGTGGCTTGGCTGGAGGCCATCTCTGCCCAGGGAGGAGGGAGATTGCGGCCCTCCTTATCTTTTCTTCGGCTGCTGTGGTTATCAGCAGAGGGAGGCCGGCCTCACCCAGCAGCCGCTTCCCCCCCCCCCCGTCTGAGTGCCCAAAGCGAGGCAGGTGGGCGTTCTCTCTTGCGAGACCCCTCAGCCACCCCTGTCCCGGGGGGGTGGTCCCGGGGCGCTCGGCCTCTGCCCACCAAGGCCTGTTGTCCTTCCAGGCCAGGCTCTCTGGGCCCTGGGCCACCAGGCAGGAGGGGGAGGGGAAGGTCGGGAGCGGAGGGAGAGCAGCCCCCCTCCAGCCTTCGGGGGGCAGCTGCCTCCCCCCACCTTCCTCGCCCCAGCCTGCCTGGGCCCTTCGGCCATGTTCTGGGCCGCTGCATAATTTTATTTATCTTATTCATTTCTGCTGCCCGTCTGGTGTGGGACGACCCTCGTGGCTGTGGAGGCAGCCGGGCAGAGGGGTGGGGTCCAGGCAGGCTCTGGGGGGGGGGTCCAGTTTCGGCAGGTGGGCAGGTGGTGCTGCCGGGGGAGGGGGCAGCCCAGAACCTGCCACAGCTGGGCTGATGGGAGCAGCAGCATCTGTAGGATTGAGGCAGGGGGCACATCCCATGTGGGGGGGGCAACGTGGGCAGGGGGAGTGCGATGCCCCCGCCTTCTCCTGCCATCTTGGGGCCAAGCGAGGGCTGTGCCCAGGCACTCCACCCCCTCCCCGCTCGGTGTGACTGGAGGGCTCCCTCCCTCCGTCCCTCAGGCCCCCTCTGCCCACTGACCGAGGGGGGGGGGGGCGTCCCTCCCGCCTGGGCCTAACCTCTCTCCTTGCCCCCCTCCCTCCAGGGCCCTCCTGGTCAACCAAGTGGGGCTCTTCGTCATTGTCTCCTGCGCAGTCGGCTGTGGCATTGTGATGTTTGCGCTCTACAAGGACTGCGACCCACTCGTGGCCGGATATATTTCGGCGCCTGACCAGGTACGGCCCCTTCATCCGGGGGGGGGGGCAGCAGAGCGTGGCAGAGAAGCCGGCGGGGGGGGATTGGGCAGGCGGAGGAAAGGCGAGGAGAGTTAGGTGAACCCCCAAAGGGCAGAGCGGGGCTGCCAGGTCCGTGGGGGGCACCCGGGCAGAGGGTTCCCTTCTTGGGGAGGAGGGGGAGGCCTTGAGGGAGGGGCATGGGGGGGGGGCTCAAGAGCAAGTGGATGCCAAGGCCGCTCGTCTCCCTGTGCTGACTTTGCTGCCCCCCCCAAATGAAACAGAGGCAGACTCAGTTGGCACTTAGGCACGAGAGCACAAGTGGTGCCAGGGCTGAAGTCCAGAGAGGGAGGGCGACCTCTCCCCCATGGTTGCCAACCCCTGCGTCACCCGGCCATTCACAGACCCCCATCGGATGCCCCTTCCTCCTCCTCCTCCTCCTGCTGCTGCCCCTGTGCAGAGGCCCCTCCCTGAGACACCCCCCCCTCTCCTCTACCCCAAAACTGAACCTCCTGCGCAGGGCAGGGTAGCCCAGAATTCAGCCGGTCTCTCCTTCGGCTGGCGCTTCCTCCCTTTTGTGCCCTGCGGCCGAGGGGGGCTTTGCCATTCTGCCACTCACGGCTGCTCCTCCTCCTCCTCCCTCCCAGTACATGCCCTACCTGGTCCTGGACATCTTCGAGAGCTGCCCGGGGGTCCCCGGCCTCTTCCTGGCCTGCGCTTACAGTGGCACTTTGAGGTCAGTCTCCGGGATGGAGGGCGGAGGCTTTGCTAGGCCACAGCCTGCCCCCCCCCCCCACTGATGCCCTCTCGCCCCCCCCTCCTCCTCCGCAGCACGGCCTCCACCAGCATCAACGCCATGGCGGCCGTCACCATGGAGGACCTGATCAAGCCGAAGATGCCCACCCTGTCGCCACGGAAACTCGCCCTGGTCTCCAAGGGGCTCTGTGAGTGACAGGCAGGGGGCCCCATTGAAAGGGGGAGCCCCCCTTTCCTTTCTCTGGGTGGAAAACCAGGAGGGGGAGGGGTGCAAGCGTCAAGGCCCAGGGAATCCCAGAGGATTTGGGGGAGGGGGCCACCTGGAAACACCCTCCTTTGGGGATGGAGCCGAGCACAGAATAACAGAGTGGGAAGGGACCTTGGAGGTCTTCTAGTCCAGCCCCCTGCTGAAACAGGAGACCCTACACCATTTCAAACAAAGGTCTGTCCAGTCTCTTCGTAAAGGCCTCCAGTGTTGGAGCACCCACAAGTTCTGGTGGCAAGGAGTTCCCCTGGCTAATTATTCTCACTCTTAGGAAACTCCTCCTTGCTTCTCTCCTTGGTTAGTTTCCACCCGTTGCTTCTTTGGTGCTTTGGGGAATAACTCAACGCCCTCTTCTCTGGGGCAGCCCCTGAGATATTGGAAGGCTGCTGCCCGTCCCCCCTGGCCCTTCTCCTCCCTGGAGGCTCCGTGCCCGGTTCCTGCCACCGTCCTTCGTTGTGCTTCAGCCTCCGGTCCCCTAAGGACCTCCCTTGCTCTCCTCCTCCGCCCTCTTTCCAGAGCTTCCCCCCCCTCTTTTTCACCGCGAAGGCTGCTTCCCACGTGGGCCCTTCCCAAGGCCTCCAGGGTGGCATTGGCGCCTCACCCGCCCTCCGGGTTCTCTCCCGTGCCAGGGAAGACAGGAGCTGGTCAGAGGGGAGATAAGATAATCCCCGTCTGAAGGCAGGAGGAGGGCAGTGGGTCAAAAGTACAGGCTCCCGGGCATGGGGGTCGACAGCCAGGGGAACCGCCTGCCACATGAGGACTTTAAAACCCCCAGTGTTTCTGTCTTTTGGAAGGCTCAGACACCCACAACCTGCCTGGAAGTGGGTCCCATGTGTACCCCCCTCCCCGACCCCCCCAACCCCCCCCAGGCTTCCTCTGCTTCCGGTTAAGGTCTGTGCGTGTCTGTTGTTTCCTTCTAGCCTTAATTTACGGCACTGCCTGCATCACCGTGGCGGCTCTTTCGTCCTTGCTTGGAGGGGGGGTGCTGCAGGTATGCAACTCCCCCCCCTCGAGAAGACCCCCTGTGGGCCTCGCACTGCCTCCCTCCTCCCCATTTGCCCCCTTCCGTCCACCGTTTCCCTCTTCTTCTCCTTCCCCGACAGCAGCAGAGACCCTGCCTGGGGGAAAAGCCAGCTGCCCACCCCAGAAGTGCCCCCTCTCCTCTGGTGGGGGGAGGGCAGGGGGTGCCAGAGGGAGGGGTCCCATTCTCTGAATGGTGCCCTGGATCTGGGGGGGGGGAATTATGGCCACGCAAATACAAGGATGGGAGCAGTGCTAGAGCTTCCTGCCCCCCTCCCGGACCCCTCCCCATGATGGCTGTTCCTTTTGGAGACCCCCCCGTAACCTTTTGGTGAATGGACTGGAGAAGCGGCCGGAGGGGGTACGGCCCCCCTCTCACTCCCACGAGACCCCTCCTCCCTATGACTGCCCCAATGCCCATCCTGTGTGTCCTGGGGAGGGGCCGCGGTTGTCAGGTGGGCTAATTCAGTGCCCCCCCCCTCACACACACCCCCTTTGCCTCCTGTGCTTCTCCGGCAGGGCTCCTTCACGGTCATGGGGGTGGTCAGTGGGCCCCTCCTGGGCGCCTTCATCCTGGGAATGTTCTTCCCCACCTGCAACACCTGGGTGAGTCCCACAGGGTGTGTGTGTGTGTGTGTGTGTGTGTGTGGTGGCCCAGCTTCTGGCCACCAGTGGGCAGCACCAATGGGGGGAGGGGCAAGGACAGGATCCAGACCTGGGGGGGGGGTCAGTGCTCTGGAGGGTGGGGGACTAGCCGTCTTCCAGGTGGGGCTCCTGGGCTTGCTGGGGGGAGAAAAGGGAGGGTCCATTTTGACATCTGGGAAGCTATTGGGGGGGGGGGAATAAGGAGCAAGTGGGGGGAGGCCAACCTGGCTTCCTGCCTCTGCTTTCCTGGGCTTGAACGAAGCCGCTTCTGTGAGTCTGGCTGCAGAAACAGTTGTGGGAATACGTCCCCCCCCTCCTGCCCAGCCTTTAGCCCCCTCCCCCCTCCTGTCCCCCCTCCCCCAGGGGCAAAGCAGGATCTGACTGGAGCCTCTTTCTCTTCCCTTCCAGGGGGTTTTCTCCGGCCTCGGCCTCGGCTTCCTCCTCTCCTTTTGGGTCGCTGTGGGGGGCACCCTCTACCCCCCCAGTGCCAGCACCATGGGCGTCCTGCCCTCCTACGCAGACCTCTGCCCCCTCTACAACGTCTCCCAGGGGGCCAACAGCACCCTGCTCTACGGGCCGCTGCCCCCCCAGACACCCCTGGAGCAGCCAGAGAGGTCAGCAGGGCCACCCTCCAGAGTCCGCCCCCCCCCCCCGGTTCCCCTTTTGGGGTTTTCTCCTCACGCGCAAAGCCGGACTGGCACCCTCTGTGGGCCTCCTCCTGCCCTGCCCCTCCCTTCCAGCCCCTTCCAGCCCCTTCCAGCCCCTCCACCCCTTTCCAACCCCCTGGGGGAGAGCAATCCCCAGCCTGGTTTCCATTCGCTGTAAGGAATAAAAATAGGGGGTTTTCGTGTGCCAGAGCGAAGCAGGATAACAGAGGAAGAAGAGTTGGAAGGGACCTTGGAGATCTTCTAGTCCAGCTCCCTGCTCAAGCAGGAGCCCCTATATTCCATTTCTGAGAAACGGATGTCCGGTCTCTTCTTAAAAAAACCCAGTAATGCAGCACCCACAACCTCTAGTGGCAAGTCATTCCACTGGTTAATTTTTCTTACTAGTTTCTCCGTAGTTCCATGTTGCTTCTCTCCTCCATGAGTTTCCACCCATTGCTTCTTGTCCTGCCCTCGGGGGCTTTGGAGAATATGTTGAGCCCCCCCTCTCTGGGGCAGCCCCTCAAATATTGGAACCCTGCTATCATGTCACCCCTAGATCTTCATGTCATTAAACTAGCCATGCCCAGTTCCTGCAACCGTTCTTCATATGTTTTAGCACCCAAATCCCTCATCTCCACTCTAGGAATCTAGTCTCCACATCTGTTTTTAAAATAAATAGATGGGTGTTTCTCAACCTTGGCCACTTGAAGATGTCTGGACTTCAACTCCCAGAATTCCCCAGCCAGCTGAGATAGATGATAGATAGATAGATAGATAGATAGATAGATAGATAGATAGATAGATAGATAGATAGATGATAGATAGATAGATAGATCGATAGATCGATAGATCGATAGATCGATAGATCGATCGATAGATCGATAGATCGATAGATAGATCGATAGATCGATAGATCGATAGATCGATAGATCGATAGATAGATGATAGATAGATAGATAGATAGAGATAGATAGATAGATAGATAGATAGATAGAGATAGATAGATAGATAGATAGATAGATAGATAGATAGATAGATGATAGATAGATAGATAGATGATAGATGATAGATAGATAGATAGATAGATAGATAGATAGATAGATGATAGATAGATCGATAGATAGATGATAGATAGATAGATAGATAGATAAATGATAGATAGATAGATAGATGATAGATAGATAGATAGATAGATAGATAGATAGATGATAGATCGATAGATGATAGATGATAGATAGATAGATAGAGATAGATAGATAGATAGATATAGATAGATCGATAGATAGATGATAGATAGATGATAGATAGATAGATAGATAGATAGATCGATCGATAGATGATAGATAGATAGATAGATAGATAGATAGATAGATAGATAGATAGATAGATAGATAGATGATAGATAGATGATAGAGATAGATAGATAGAGATAGATGATAGATAGATAGATAGATAGATAGATAGATAGATGATAGAGATAGATGATAGATAGATAGATCGATCGATCGATCGATAGATGATAGATAGATAGATAGATAGATAGATAGATGATAGAGATAGATGATAGATAGATAGATAGATCGATCGATAGATGATAGATAGATAGATAGATGATAGATGATAGATAGATAGATAGATAGATAGATAGATAGATACATGATAGATAGATCGATAGATCGATTGATAGATGATAGATAGATAGATAGATAGATAAATGATAGATAGATAGATAGATGATAGATAGATAGATAGATAGAGATAGATGATAGATCGATAGATGATAGATGATAGATGATAGATAGATAGATAGAGATAGATAGATAGATAGATATAGATAGATCAATAGATAGATGATAGATAGATGATAGATAGATAGATAGATAGATAGATAGATAGATAGATAGATAGATAGATAGATAGATAGATAGATAGATAGATAGATCGATCGATAGATAGATAGATGATAGATAGATGATAGATAGAGATAGATAGATAGAGATAGATGATAGATAGATAGATAGATAGATAGATAGATAGATAGATAGATAGATAGATAGATGATAGAGATAGATGATAGATAGATAGATAGATCGATCGATCGATCGATAGATGATAGATAGATGATAGATAGATAGATAGATAGATAGATAGATAGATAGATAGATAGAGATAGATAGATAGATAGATAGATAGATAGATAGATGATAGAGATAGATAGATAGATAGATAGATAGATAGATAGATAGATAGATAGATAGATAGATATAGATAGATAGATAGACAGATAGACAGACAGATATCCAGAGAGATACGGGGGGGGAGGGAGGGAGGGAGGCAGAGCCTACCAAGGGCCCAGGGGAAGGACAAGCTTGCCAGGGGGAGCCCGGCTGGGCAGGGGAGGGGAGGGGGTGGCAGTGCTGAGGTTCATGGCTGGGGGGCTCCAGACACTCCCAAGGCCGCTGACCAAGGGGCATCCCTTGCAGGCCGGCCATTGCAGACGACTTCTATGCCATCTCCTACCTCTACTACGGGGCCCTGGGCACCCTCAGCACGGTGGCTGCTGGGCTCTTGACCAGCTGCCTGAAAGGTAAGCAGGCGGGCAGGGCGGCCCGGCGAGGGCCCCTCTGGTGGGGACGGGGCACCCTTTCAAGGACCCTCCGAGGGGAGCAGAAGAGCCGGAGAGAGGCTGCTGCAGCGGTCTTTCCAGGCAGGGGGTGGGTGTAGATGATCTCTCGGACCCCTTCCAGCCTTAGGTTTTATGAGGAGGAGGTGGGGAGCTTCAGTGGCTGGGCGTCCTCAGCCCGCAGTTCCCCTCTGCTGGAGTGAAAAGGGGTGTCCTGAGCACACTCTCCCCTGCTCAGCCGCACAAGGGGACCCAGGCCCTCTTTGGCACCCCTGGAAAGCCCCGGGGAGCAGCCTCTGCCTGCCAGGAGGGCCCTGGGCCTGAGGGCCAGAAGGGGCCTCCCCATGCCCTGGAACAGCTGGGCTGAGGGGCCGGGCGTGGCCTGGTGGGGCTTCCTGACTTCCCCGGGGGTTTCTTTCAGGCCCTGCTGGCGAGGGGAGCAAGCGCCCAGCGGTGCTGTGGTGGGATGTCATGAAGAGGCCGCTGGAGACGGTAGGGAGGAGGGCCAGAGGGCTGGGGCTGAGCAAGGTTGGGGGGGACGAAGCCCACCTCTGCCCTGGGAGTTGGAGGATCCGTCATTCCTCCAATAAGGCCCCTGGGAACGCAGGAGCCCCCTTCCTCGGGCTCTCTGGGGACCCCCAAAGGAGGTTGGCCTTCCTGGCTTTGACAACGTCCCAACAGGGCTGCCCCATCGATCCAGGGACCGTCCTTCTGCGTTTCTGCAGGGGGGGAGGCTGGGCAATCAATCAAGGGGGAGATTGACAGCTCAGGGCTGGACGAGGGGCTCCTGGCTGCTCTCTCCACCTGGCAGTTTCCTTGCAGACATTTCACGGCCCAACTAGGCAACATCATCAGTGCTAGTAGGGAGGAAGGATTGGTGTCCTCTGTGTCTCACCCTCTCCGTGTCTTGCAAGTGCTTCGCTTGGGCTGTTTACTGTCGGGGTTTTTGGCATCCCCCGGGATGGGATATGGTTTACTTCTTGATTGCTGCCCTGATGTTAATCCCGGAGCTAATCTATACCCGTCTGGGTCCTGGTGGCTGGTGGGGAAGAGTTTCGATCTATTTGCTCACTTTTCGGCTTGTTGAGTGTCTCTTTGGCACGGGATGTAGGTGTCCCATTGGTGGCCAATTTGTCAGAGCGCCAGGCTTCCAGAAACCCCCTGGGGTTTTGGTCTAGGATGGTTTAGGACAGTGTTTCTCAACCTTGGCTACTTGAAGATGTCTGGACTTCAACTCCCAGAATTCCCCAGCCAGCATTCGCTGGCTGGGGAATTCTGGGAGTTGAAGTCCAGACATCTTCAAGTTGAGAAGGTTGAGAAACACTGTCCTAACCACTGCTGGGAAATTCTGGGAGTTGAGGTCCAGACATCTTCAAGTTGCCAAGGTTGAGAAACACTGGTCTAGGATGGTCCCAGTTTCCCAGCTGAAACTCTGGTTGTTCTGAAAGGGAAGAGTCTCCCACCCGTCTCCTGAGGGCTGGGGAAGCGGCCCAGGGTCTTAGCCCAGACACGGAGGGCGTTTCCTTCGCCCCCCTCCAAAGCTGCTCTTGGCTTCCGGGCGAGCGGAAGGACGGTCGGCCTCACTCGGGTGGGGGAGGCCCCGGGGCTGACTCCCCCTCTTCTCCTGTCCCCCCCACAGACCCCCGAGGAGGACACTGCTGGTCCGCAGAAGGAGGCGCTGGACTCGGCCTCCCTGGCTCTTGGCTTCGGGGGGGAGGAGAAGAGCCTGCTGGCCGCGGGGGAGGCGGCCCTGCCCAGGGGCTCCGCGGAGTCCGTCTGCACCTGCCAGGCTCTGGACCACGGCTGCTTCCACCTCCTCCGAGAGACCTGCGTCTAGGGCCGGAGGGCGGCGGGAGAGCAGAAGGACATCGGACTCTCCAAGGGATGAAGGCAAAGACCCCTCCCTAAGTGGACGGACACATTCCTCATCCGGGGGCCGTTTCTCCCCTGCGTCTGCCTTACGCCAGCCGCTCCTGAGGGCCCCATGCCAAGTAGACAGGGGTGTGTCATTGTGCAAAACACACACGCAGCCAAGAGGGGGCGGGGGACTCCTCTACCCGGACAATACTTCTCTGCGTTAGAAAACGGAAGCCCCCCCCCCCCCGGCTCTTTCCAAGTCCATAGTCCACCCTTTTCTGAAAAGTAGCAAGTGGTGGAGAAATGCCGAGACCCCCTTCGTGGCCGGTTTCTGGGCTTCCCCAGGGAAGGCTGGGAACCGTAGTTTGGAGACGTGGTAGGTGGTCCTTGGGGGTTCTCCCAGGTGCCTCCTGCCAATCTCCCACCCAGCTCAGCTTCAGGAAGGGAGGAAGGAGGGAGGGAGGAGGTGCAGAAAAGAGCAGTCAAACCGTGTCAGGGGCTGCTGTTCTTTCCCCAGGAGGACCCTCCCCGAGGTCAGAGGTCAGGCCAAAGGGGACCCTACCTCAGAAGCCTCAGAGATAAGAGGCTGCCTGAAGAATTGCCCCAGCCACCAATGGCCGGGGGGGGGGTCTTTTAAAAGAGGGTGTCACAATGGAGGGAGGGGATTCTTCACAATGACCCTCTGCCGGACGCTTGGCTCTCCCCAGGAGCCTGGAAGAGGCCCCTGAGGGCCCCATAAGCAGGGGTCTGGGGGCCCCCGCCCTCTTCCATCCTCGTTCCCCTTCAAGGCTCTTTGGGGTCCCTAGCCCCAATCTTTTTGAGAGCCACGCGAGCTACCGGCCCTCACCCCTCTCCTGGCAGGGACTCCCACAGTTCACTTGGGTACCCAAAGCACGGGAGTGGCTGGATCCAAGGCAGGGTCTCACTTTAAAAGGGGGGCAGCCCCAGCGTGGGGCCTGGAGGGCTTCGTGTCACCTGCCTGGTGGCGGAAGGGTCTCCTCTGGACCCCTGACCACCTTTCAAGGGGATGCTTCCACCTCCCTGGTTTATCTTGGATCCTGGTCTGGAATCTGAAAACCTTCCTGCTTTCCCTTTCAGAGTTTTGGCTGGGTAGCATCCCCCCTCCCCCCCCGGCTGCCCCCAGCCCCAAACTGCACCCAAATGTAGGCCAGTCAGAGAGACACAAACCCTCCCCTAAGATGCAGAGGGGTGAGGTGGGGTGCTGTGAGGAAACCCATCCAAAGCACTTTCACCGGAATCCACCTACTTCGCAGAAAAGGAAAGTGGGATGTTTAAAGTAATGTTTGGTAAAAATGGCTTCAGAGGAATGGCTATAAAACCCAAACTTGGCAAGCTCCATCAGCCGGGGGTCCTCCTGCCAATCTCTCTCCCCCCCCCCAATAAACCAGCCTCCTCTTTACCAGCCCTCAAGGCTCCTTCCTGGCCTTGGGGGAGCTTGGAGGGTGGGGGGGAAGCGCCAGTAGGAAGTGCAATAAATTAAAGGCATGTTTTTTAAAACAAGTTTGATCGTCCTGTGGTTTTTTTTCCTGCAGTCGGTGTGTGGTTGCCCAGGTGTGTCCTCAGGCACTTGTTCCTTGCAAATGGGCACATTTGGTGCTTGGGTATTTGTGCCCCTCTGGATCGGGTGGGGCAGATCTGTGTCCTGTTTCTCACAGCTCCTTCAGCCAGGCAGGATATCCCCAGATGAATTCTTGGGGACCTCTGAACCCCTAAAAGCTGAGCTCGATTGTCTCCTTCTGGAGATCTCCTGATGGAGAGCCTAGCACAGTGTTTCTCAACCTTGGCCACTTGAAGATGTCTGGACTTCAACTCCCAGAATTCCCCAGCCAGCGAATGCTGGCTGGGGAATTCTGGGAGTTGAAGTCCAGACATCTTCAAGTGGCCAAGGTTGTGAAACACTGGCCTAGCAGGAGAATGGGAGGTCTTGATTTTCCCCCTCTCCAACCTGCAAAAGCAGGAAAACGATAAATGTTGGCCCATTGGATCTCCTGGTGGTCTCTCATCCTGGTCAAGGCTTTATGCAGACAGCTTGAATTCCGCACGTATTGCGGGCTTCGAAGCCAAAGGCGCCATCTTTGTACAGGTTGTTGCCCTTACAACGGCAAGGGTGGAGCAGACTAGCGGGCAACCAAGCCGTTACCATGGCAGCGGGTCCTCGTACAATAGCGAGGATTGGCGGCCAGGTGGAAGAGCCCTACGTCATCCACTTGGGCTCGCCCATCGTTAGGGACAGGACTTCGCAGCGAGAGATGCGCAAGCGCAGAGAAATCCCGTGTCGGACCACCACCGGTGGCCATCTTGGTTTTGGGCAGCCCTTTTGTTCCTCTCCTTCCCGATCTATCTCAACGCTGAAAAAGCCTTCCCAGGCAGGGGCGCGGCCGTCTTGTTTCCTCCTCCCTACTTTCCACGCGGAGAGTTAGGAAAGCGCGAGAGACGGGAACGGCGGCCAGGCGAGAGAGAGGGGAACGCGGGCCTGAACTCCATTGGAGTTGCCCTCAACAAACATGGCGAACTTAAAGGGTCGCGACTTGCTGCTGGGATGGGATGCATTCTTTTTTAAAATATATATATATTTGTATTCTTTTTATACAAAACAACACACACAAAACAAAGCAAAAGAAGAGAAAAGAACAACTTTCCTCCGTTTCATCAAGCATGTCGTTTGGTTACAAGTTTTTGTGCATCAATTCTTAAGCTCAGGATTAACATCACTGGTTTACATGAAACATAACTGAATATTTCGCTGTCATTATGAGCATTATGTGTTCAAATTACCATTAATATTCTTTCATTTGTAGCAATCCTTGTTTCCTTAAATTCATAATTATCAAATAACAATGAGTCTTTAAAGTATTATAGCGTCACCTACCTCTAAGGAGAAAGAGCGAAGAATAGAACAAAGAATTCCCATTGATTTATAGTATACATTCGTATTTTCAATTGACCATAATGCCACCAATCATCCAGAATTCCAAGAATAGTTTCCCCCTATTAATTATTGGTTAAGTATTTCAATTCATGTATATATCAGGTGTTCCTTACATCATCATTGATCCATTTAATATACAAAGATGACATGCATTCTTATGGTATAAGGCAGTGTTTTTCAACCACTGTGCCGTGGCACACTAGTGTGCCGTGACATAGTGTAAGGTGTGCCGTGGGAAAATTACTTTATATATAGTCAATATAGGCACAGAGTTAATTTTTTTAAATATTTTCTAATGGTGGTGTGCCTTGTGATCTTTTTCATGAAAAAAGTGTGCCTTTGCACAAAAAACGTTGAAAAACACTGGTATAAGGGAACCAAAGCACACGGTTACTTTAGAAGACATTATATAAGAGAGGCTTTGTTATTAAACTGGGAGAAGGTTAAGAAATTGCATTATTCCAGTCTGGATATCAACCATTGAAGCCTCTTCATATTCAGTAATATACAAAAAGGAACAAACAGTTAGATATGCTGAACTATTAAATACAGAGGGTGAACTTAAATCCATTCAAGATTTGAAACAGGAAGGAATCAGGAAGGAATTGGTATTCATATGTGCAAATACATTCTAGATATAATGAAGATCGAAAAATGGAGGGTTTTTATGATAAAATGACTGAGTTAGATAAAATCTTAACAGGTACTGATGAAAAAGTAATTTAAAAACTCTCTGGCTACCTATTAGAGGTGAAACTTCAGGAAGAACAAGTCAAAGAAACTATGTTAGCCTGGGGGCGGAATTTTGGGCATGGGATTGACCTAGAGAAATGGCAAAAATTGTGGACTCAAAACTATAAAATGACAATGCCAACTGCATATAAAGAGAATTTGTATAAGATGTTTTACAGGTGGCACTTATCCCCAACGAGAATTTCAAGAATGTCTAAGAACAAATCCGAAAGATGCTGGAAATGTCATCAGACGCCAGGCTCATACTACCACATATGGTGAACTTGGACTGAAGCTAAAAGATATTGGACTAAAATCCACATGTGGTTGGAGAAAATAATATATAAACACATAGACTTAAAATCAGAACTTTTTTTATTGGGAATCATACCAGAAACATACAATAAAGACTTGAAATATTTGATTGTAAATGTCTTAACAGCTGCTAGAATTGTATTTGCAAAAAATTGGAAAAATGAGAAAACACCAACACAGGAGGAAACTATTTGGAAAATAATGGAATGTGCTGAAATGAGTAAACTTACATTTGAAATTGGAGAACAGGAGGATGAGCAATTTTATAAGGTATGGGATTTGTTTTACCAATGGTTGGATAAAAAAAACCCTGGAAATCAAATTGTTTATTTATGTACTACCAGAAAGTTATAGTCATTGTTATGAAAGGTTTTTTTTTGCTATGAAATAGTGTTTGATCAAACATATTATATATAAAGGACAATAGTGCATTTAAGGTATAAGAGTAGGATGATTTGAACCCTATGTATAATTGTAAGTATTGACCATGTTATACTGGAAAGATTTTTATATTGATGAAAGAAATGTCCTTCTGGGTTCAGCTCCAAGTGGGGAAAAAGACACTGGAGACATGGAGGCTGCTTGGAAAGATGGTTTATTGGTGGACGGGACCACATGGCTTGAGCCCTGAACAGAAAAGGTGATCACATGGTTCAATGTTGGTGGAGAAGAAGAGAAGGGCTGAGGAAGGGGCTTGCTAGGCTTTTTATAACCTGATCAGTCCCACCTCTGTGCTTCCTGTTCCTGTGTAAGAAATGCACTCTGATTGGTTGTCAGACTCCCATGGGGCCATGCAAGGGCAACTCTCTGGGCTGTATTTTGAATCCAGGTTTGGTTGAGTTCTCAGATGCTATGTGGTCAGTTGGGGCCAATATTATCATGCTTTCCTGTAACTGAAGTGGAGGTCTTTATTATATAAAGTGGACTAGCTTGGCCTTCTTAATGGCCCATTAACAATGTGGGGATGGGCAGGAAGCTACAGGCAGCTATTCTGTCTTTTAAAACATGTTCCTTTCTTTTCACATCCAGAGAAATATTCTGCCTTTTCAATATTTCCTAGGATATTTCATTTTTCTGGGAGAGGGCTGGGTGATAAACTTCCTACAATATGTTAAAGGGACTAATGATGATGTAATGAATAATTGATACATATATGAATTGAAATGTTCCATAACTTCTTGGATTAACAATGGAAAACTATTTCTGGAGTTGAATATGCCACATTATAAGTATTGTATACTCCAGTGTTTCTCAACCTTGGCAACTTGAAGATGTCTGGACTTCAACTCCCAGAATTCCCCAGCCAGCGCTGGCTGGGGAATTCTGGGAGTTGAAGTCCAGACATCTTCAAGTTGCCAAGGTTGAGAAACACTGGTATACTCTATGGATGATTAATATTAGCGGTAACCTGAACACATGATGCTCAATGATGATGATGATGATGTATTTAGTTATGTTTGACCAGTGATCTTATTTTTAATTGTAAAAACTGATGCACAAAAGTTTGTAACCAAGCGACATACTGGATGAAACTGAGGAAAGCGTTTTGTACGTGTTGTTTTGTTTTTCTTTGTTTTAAAAATTAAAAAGGAATATTTTATTTAAAAAAAAAACATGGCGGCGGAGGAGCGGAAGTCGTCAGTCGTTTCCGGCCTGAGGGGCGGGGCGCGCCGTGACGCCCAAAGGCTGCGACTCCCCCGGCGGCGGCGGCGGCGGCAGGTAGGGGCTGCAGCGGGTCGAGCCCGTCCCCGGCCGAGAGGAGGGAAGGCGCGGACTCTCCCGCCGGCCCTCTCGGCCTCCGCTCCGCCGGAGAAGCGGGGCCCGGGAAGGAGGGCCTGTGCGCGGCCCGGAGGGGCTCCCGGCGACCCTCTCTCCTCCCCGGGGAGCCCCGAGAAGGAGCCCCGGTGAGGGATGGGATGGGCGGGGGGTGGAACGCCCGGGAGCCCCTTTCTCCGCCCCAGCGGCTTTCAAGGCGCAGGAGGGGGGACAACTACAACACCCAGGGTCCCCCGGGCCAGAGGACCCGACCGGCCTCCATCCTGGGGGCCCATGGGAGTTGTAGTCCCCCCTCCTGCGCCCTGAAAGCCCTGGTTGGGGGGGCGCGGGGGGGGCGGAGAAGGTCTCGTTTTAAATGAGATTCGGATGAGCAGGAAATAAAGGGTGGATCCCATTTTGGGCCTGGAGCCAGGAGTCGCTTTAGATTACAGTGTTTCTCAACCTTGGCCACTTGAAGATGTCTGGACTTCAACTCCCAGAATTCCCCAGCCAGCGAATGCTGGCTGGGGAATTCTGGGAGTTGAAGTCCGGACATCTTCAAGTGGCCAAGGTTGAGAAACACTGCTTTAGAAAGGAGGGGTTTGGGAGGAGGGAGACGCGTTTCGAACCCAGAGCAGGCCATTAATCCCACTTGGGACGGGTTGACTTTGGGGTGTTTTTCCCACCTGTGGGGA
Source organism: Thamnophis sirtalis (assembly GCF_051295495.1). NCBI lineage: Eukaryota > Metazoa > Chordata > Lepidosauria > Squamata > Natricidae > Thamnophis > Thamnophis sirtalis. The sequence continues at coordinate 183,757,299 of NW_028261381.1, read as the reverse complement.
GAATGGTTGTGTGTGTGGGGGGGAAGGAGATTTAAGTAGGTTTGGATTCCCCCCCCTCCCACCTTCTGCCTCCTAAGGTAGTTTTACACCCACACCCATCACTTCCCCCCCCCATGTCGGGCCTCGTCCGGACCTCCCCCCCCTTCAGGCACACCCAGGGAGGGTCTCTCTACCCTCCCCTCCCCCAGCCTCTTTGAGGGGAGTGGCCCACTCTGGTGCGGATCCTGCCTGCACATCTCTACGTAGGACCACAGTGGAGCCCCCCCCCCCCAATTTCCTTTGCATTAGTTCAATTGCGTTTTATGACCTTTGATGCCCCAGTTGTTGAGTGAATCCCTGCCGTTGTTAGTAACACGGTCGTTAAGTGGATCTGGCCTCCCCATTGACTTTGCGGGTCGGAAGGTTGCAGAAGCTGATCGCATGACACACACACACCCCCCCAGGACACGGCAACTGTTGTAAGTCAGTTGCTAAGTGGCTGAATTCTGATCACATGACCAGGATGGGGGGTGGATGCTGCAACGGTCGTCAGTGTGAAACACGGTCGTAGGTCCGTCGCTTTTTCCCCCAGTGCCGCCGTAACCTTGAATGGTCCCTGAGCGAGTGGTTGTTAAGCGAGGTCCGGCTGTAAGGAGCTGCAACACGGAGCCTCTTCTTCCCGGCTTCTGTTCCCCTGGAGAAGAGCGGCTGAGCCCAGCTGTCCTGCCCCCCCTCGGCCTTTGCCTCCAGGCGGGGCCTCTGGGGGGAAGCCCAGAGAAGCTGGGAGAGCGGGGGTCTCAAACCCAATTCCACCGGGGTTGTGTTTGGCCTCGGGTGGGCGTGGCCAGTTCCACACCCACAGGGGTCAGGGGCACCTATGGGGGCCAAGGGGTCAGGCAGGACTTCCCTCAGAGCCTCCCTCCCTCCCATTCTACCCTTCCTTTTTTCCTTTTCCTCTCCCTTCTCCTACCTTCCCCTCTTTCCTCATTTTTCCTTCCTTGCTCTCTCCTTTTTTCTTCCTCCTTCCTCTTCCCCCTCCCCCCTTTCTGTCTCTTCTTGAGGCTCAAATGCAGAAGGGGAAACATTTTGTTTTGCTAGCCCTCTGCCAGAGAAAACGGGGTTCGGGGGAAACACGCGTGGCCTGATTCCCCTGGGATCAGTTTTCGGCTGCGACGGCCTCCTGCAGCGCTCTGAGACGGAAAACGGAGCCCCACCCGAACTCCGTTTCGGCTGGCAGAGGCCCCTGTGGGCCCGTCCTTTGCTGCTTCCAGGGCAGCCCCATGGGGCAGGTCTTAGCCCCCCCCCCCCCCCCATGGGCCGGATGCAGACCCCGGGCTTTGAGTTTGACACCCCTGTTACAGAGGCATCTCTTAGAGACCCCGAGGCTTATCTGTACAAGCAGTCCTTGACTTACAACAATACATTCAGTTATGACACCGGAAGAAGTGACTTACGACCGTTTCCCACACATATGGCCACGGCAGCATCCTCACAACCATGGGGGAAGAATCTCAGGCGGCTGGCAATCAGCGGGTGTATTTATGGCAATTGCCGCATCCTCCCTGCTCCCTCCCCAGGCAGCCTCTGGCCAAGTCAGTGGGGGAAGCAGCACACTCAATACCACCACCACCCCGGACAGCAGAACCTCGCTTAATGACCGTGGTCATCTCAACAGGCGTGTAGCTGAATGTCTGTAGAGATTCTCAGTCTTCCAGGTCCTGGTTGCCCCAAAGGGCTTTTTCAGGAGGCAGCCGGACTCTCCTGTTTTTCCTTGAAGACGTTTCGCTCCTCATCCAAGAAGCTTCTTCCGGTCGTGCCCGGATTGGGAGGGGGGGAAATGGAAGGGTTTATATTCAGTTCCAAGAAGATTACACCTCCATTGGCATCCTGAGGGGGCAGAGGGACCCCCAAGCGGCCTCAGGGACTCTCCGAGAGAACAGCAAGGGGTATAAATCCTTCCATCCTCCACCACTCAATCAGATCCGAAGAAGCTTCTTGGATGAGAAGCGAGACGTCTTCAAGGAAAAAGAAAGTGAGTCCAGTTGGCCCCTGAGAAATGTTAACCTTTGGGTTAACAGTGGTAGCAAAAAAAGATTGTACAGTTGGGCCCCCCTCACTCGGCCACGGAGATTCTGGTCATAATTGTAAGTCAAAGACTTATTGCATTTATATTTTATGTATATTTACGCCACATAGTTTGAGTTAAAAGACACCAAAATTGCTACTTTACTTCTTCTCAAGTTAAATAAAAGGAGGGGGGGGGGAAAGAGGGGAAATCCAAGATTCCCAAGCATGCTGGCTCAGGATGATGGGGGCTGTCGCTCCTCCCTCCCAAGGCAGCCAACTTGGGGCCTTGAGAAGGAAAGACTCCCGACTCCATCGTTGGGGAAAAGGTTCCTTTGACTAGAAGCCAAGCGGTTCGGTTCCAGTCAGTGAAGGCAGAAGGAAGAGAAAATCCCTTGAGGTTAACTTCCCTCTCCCCCCCCTCCCCAATATCTCCCCCTTGTCCAAGTCCCCTTCGGAGGAGGCGTTTTGGCCGCTGTCCCTGCAGAGGTTGGGGAGGCGGGGGGGGGCCTTGGGCCGTCTCCAGATTTCCTTCTGTCTCTCCTTTTGGTTCCCCCCCAACACTCAGTTGTCCCCCCCCCCATAGCGAATGTCAGGCTGGCAGCTGGTGGAGCCCAGGGCCGAGCGGAGGAGGAGGGCGACCCCCCCCGTCGCAGCCCCTTTAACCCCCTTCTGTTTCTGGCCGGCTGCGCAGGCGCGAGCACCCTGCGGGATGCCCAAGAAGTTCCAAGGGGAGAACACCAAGTCGGCCGCTGCCCGGGCAAGGAAGGCCGAGGCCAAGGCGGCGGCTGATGCCAAGCGCCAGAAAGAGCTGGAGGATGCCCTCTGGAAGGACGAGGACAAGCACGTCATGCGCAAGGAGCAGAGGAAGGTACTCCGGCCGTTCATGCCTAAGGCAGGACTGGAACTCATCGCCCCCTGCTTCCCAGCCTGGCGCCTTAACCACTAGACCAGTGTTTCTCAACCTTGGCCGCTTGAAGATGTCCGGACTTCAACTCCCAGAATTCCCCAGCCAGCATTTGCTGGCTGGGGAATTCTGGGAGTTGAAGTCCGGACATCTTCAAGTTGACAAGGTTGAGAAACACTGCACTAGACCAAACTCCAGGCGGCAGAACAGCCAATGCAGCCCTGGGTCTTTCAAGGCCTCCGGGAGCCCCAGGCAGACTGAGGAAAGGCTCCCTTCGGCCTGCAGGGCCTGGAGAAAGACCTCCGGGGAGGGGAGGGGGATAAAGACCCCCAGAACTGCCTGAGGTCCCCTGGGGGAGGGAGGGTGGGGGGCAGAGAGGCTGAGGCCAGGCTCACCAGGCCAGGCAGCTGCAACTCCAGAGGGAGCCTGAAGGAAGGAGGGGGGGTGGAGGTCAGTGGCCTGGAAGGGCCGGATCTTGCAGCCTCTGGGGGAGACATGGGGGGGTTGCCACCTCTGTCTTAGGCGGTTGGTCCTGCGCCCCCTTCCAGAGCCCTTGGAGGGTCCCATTGAGGGGCCCCAGAGGCTCAGGGGCCTTTTCTGAGCAGCCGTTCTTTTGGGGGGGGGGCAGGAGGAGCGGGAGAAGCGCCGCCTGGAGCAGCTGGAGCGGAAGAAGGAGCTGCAGCGGCTGCTGGAGGAGGAGGATGCCAAGCTGAAGGGCAGGGCACCCAAGCCCCCCGGCCCCACCAAGGTCACCCGGGCCCAGATCGACGAGGTCCTCCGCAAGGACCTGAAGGACAGCCCGGACGTGGCCGCCGGGGGTGAGCCGGACCCCAGTGGGGGCTGGGGAGGGGACCCCGAGGGCCGGGCACGGAGGAGGCCTTTCCCCCGGGGAGGGTTTAACCCTGCCATTTCTCCTCCCCCCCGGCAGAGAAGCCGAAGAGCCACCTGGAGCTGCCCCTGGAGGAGAACCTGAACCGGCGGGTGCTGGAGGAGGGCTCCGTGGAAGCCCGCACCATCGAGGAGGCCATCGCGGTGCTCAGGTGGGGCTGGGGGTCAGCACTCCTGCGGGAGCCCCTTGCAGTTGGGGACTCTCCTCTCCTGGAGGGGCTGGAAAGCGGCATCTGGACGGGGGGGGGGGCTGCTGGGCGCCAGAGGAGAGGAGCCGTTCCTGGGGATGGGGGTCCTGTGTGGTGGTGGGGGAAGGACTGACCCGGAGGACTCCCCTCCCCGCAGCGTGGCCGAGGACGCAGACCGGCACCCGGAGCGCCGGATGAAGGCGGCCTTCTCGGCCTTCGAAGAGGAGACCCTCCCCCGCCTGAAGCAGGAGAACCCCAACATGCGTCTCTCCCAGCTGAAGCAGCTGCTGAAGAAGGAGTGGATGAAGGCCCCCGAGAACCCCATGAACCAGCGCCACGCCTCCTACAACAGCCAGAAATGAGGGCCCCCCCCCAGGACTGGAAAACCCCCTCCCCCCCCTCGTCCCCCTTCCGCTCTCCCCCCACGTGCCCTGGAGGGCAGGTAGGGCCCCTTGGGAATGGGGCAGGGAGTGCCTCCCCCCCCCCCCGAGAGACCGGAGCCCACTTGCCCCCTGCGGCCCAGTCCCCCTTCCTCAGCTGGTGGGGAGGGGGGGGGCGAATTCCTCCCAGGAAGCTCCCCCCCGTTCTTCCTTGTACCCTCCCCCCCCTGAAATGGGGGGCAGCCCTGCTCCCCCTCCCCCATCCAGCTGCCCAGCCCAGGGAGGCTGGGGGAGCTCCACCCCCACCCCCAGTTCTGCCCTCTCCTGAAGACCCCCAACGCAGGAGGCCCCCTTGAGGTGCAGGCTTCCCCCCCCCAGCCCCTTCTGCAGCCGGGGTCAGGATTCTGGGCCCCTCTTGCCCTCCCCAGCCCTGCAGGGGGCGGAGCTGGTCCTCCTTCGCTTCTCTTTGGGGGCCCAGAGCGGGGCTGTCTTCGGCCCCTTTCTCCCCCAAAGACCCCTGCCTCTTCTGCTGACCCGGGAACCCCCTAGCAGCCCCCTGCCCTTCAATGACTCCCGCTGTGGAGGCCCCCTGGGGTGGGCTGGTCTTGCCTTCTCCATCCCCCACCCCAAAGAGAGTGTAGGGGGATTCTCCTGGGGGCCCTGCTGCCACCCTGTCTGGTGGGTGCCAGTTTTGACCTCTGGCTGTGGGTCTGCAGTGCCCCCTCCTCCCTCCCTCCCTTTGCCCTCCTGCCCTTTCCCACCTCTGGCAGCTCCTGCCCCCCCCCCTGCCCCCAACCCTCACGGGGCATTCGCCCTCTGGGTCACAGAGTGCCATTTGCCTGACTTGAACCCTGAGCCAGCGGGAGCCGTTTGGGCCAGAGCTGGGCTGGGAGGAGCAGCCACCGCCTCTGGCCAGCCTTGGCATCCGTGGGCACCTGTGCCAGCAGAGCCTCCCCTTTCCCCCACTGGGGCCTTCGGAAGACCATCTGCAGGGAAGGCCTGGGGGGGGGGGCTGTGCCAGGTGGCCCCTCCCACTGCCGCTTCCTTCGCGTTCAGGGAAAGTTCTGGACTTTTAAAACATGGACAGATACCTCAACCCCAGGATGAAATAAAAGAGAATTGTGCCCGCCTCCTCTGCCCTCCACTGCTCTCTCTCGCCCAGCTGGTCTTTGCCCTCGTTGGACTTGGTGGCTTGAAAGGCGGGCAGCATATCCCCCCCCCCCAAAAAAAAGCCTGACCCCACTACATCAGTCCTTCCCCCCCCCAACAACCTCCCTGGGGTGCTAGAAGAGGGGCTGGGGGGGGGGGCAAAGGTTTGGTTTATTAGATTTATATGCCACCTTTCTCCCAAGGCAGTGTTTCTCAACCTTGGCCACTTGAAGATGTCTGGACCTCAACTCCCAGAATTCCCCAGCAGTGGTTAGGACAGTGTTTCTCAACCTTCTCAACTTGAAGATGTCCGGACTTCAACTCCCAGAATCCCCCAGCCAGCATTCGCTGGCTGGGGAATTCTGGGAGTTGAAGTCCGGACATCTTCAAGTTGACAAGGTTGAGAAACACTGTCCCAAGGACTCAGGGCGGCCTACAACATTAAAAGAGAAACATAATACAAAAGTTAAAAAGAAATTAAATAGAATATCCCAAACAAACCCAATTAGAATTGACAATGACATTTTTTGAAAAATATTCGAATTAAAATTAACCAATAATTTGTTTTGTTTTGTTCAGGCCCCAAAGCCTTCAATGCGGAAGGGTTCAAATCCCTCTGCCTGGAGGTGGCCCTGGAGAGGGCTGCCCCCCCTTTCCCCAGCAGCACTTTTCTGCAGGGGGTGGGTGGGTTTCTAGTGCCCCCCCTGCAGCTCCCTGGGGGTTCCTACTTCCCCTCCCCTGCTCACTCCAGGCAGCCACCCTCCTGCACAGGTGAAGCTGGGTGGGGTGGAGGGGCTGCACTCTGCCCCACCCCTTCCTGCAGCAGAGTGGGGGGGGACTCCCCCAGGACCTTGGCCCTTCCAACCCGCCCCCCTCCCAGCCCTCTGCTGTTGGAGGGGAGGGGGGGGGAGGAGAGATGCTGGTGATTGGCAGCCTTACTCCAGTCCTCCCGGAGGAAGGCGGAGTGGTCCAGGCCAGCCTTGTTGTCATGGCAACGGGGCATCTCCCTCTGCAGAGGCGCGGAGGGAGGGAGGGGGGAAGCCGGGCGGGGGGAGGAGAGTCACGCGGTCGCGGGCGGGATTCCTCCGCAGAGTCCGGGCTTCCCCGAGCGAAGCGGGGGCGAAGGGGCAGCGGGGGCGCAGGAACCTCTTGCATCGCGGTTATTTTTGGCTCCTTGGCGGAAAAGGAAGCGCTTTCCCAGCGGGGACCCCCAGCCGTCTCCCGCCGCCCCCTCCCCTTCACGACGGCTGTGCTGGGAGGGGAGAGGACCCCCGGGCACTCCTCCCAAGCGCGGGGGGGGTGGGGTGGGGCGATGCGGCGCGAGCAAGGATCGACCCTTCGGCTTGCGGCCCTGAAGTAGTTCCCCCCCCTCCTGAAAGCGGACTTTGATGCGGGGGGGGTGTTCCCCATCCATGATGCAAGCCGAGCTTCCCTTCTCGACGGGTCCCCTGGAAAGCGGCCCTTTGGGGCTCCGGAGTCCCGGGAGGCGCTCACCACAAGCCACCCGTCTCGGCCTTCTGCCAGCCCGGGGGAAGCGAGGTTCGGGGGGTCCGTGCTTGGCCGGGGCAGATCCCCCACTGGGGGCCCTCCGTCCTCCAGAAAACACGGGCAGCCGCGGGTCTCGGTTGGGCGGCTCGCGGGGTGGGGGGGGCTGTGGACCCCCAGCAGGAGACCCGCTGCGGTTGCGAGATGCCGCTGGGCAGCAAAGACCCCCGGAGCCGCCGTGGAGGCAGCTGGGAGCGCACACCGGAGGGGGAGGGAGGGAGTTCGGCCACAGCAGGCCTGGCGCTCGGCTTCTCTGCTCCTCCGGCCGCCTTTCTGCAGGGGGGAGACAGAGAGAAGCCGCCTTGACCCCAAACAGACCCTCCCTGCCCCTTTCTTATTTCCACGGACACCGCGCGGTCCCTTCGGCAGATTCCGACGGCGGAGAAAACCGGGAGCGCGGGGGGTGGGGCAGGTGGTGGGGGGCAGCGTCTGCCCTGGAAGGACCGGAGCACCCGCTGACCCTCCGGCACCCCGGGAGCCCCCCAGCTGCCTCCCGATGCTTGCGGGGTCTTCCTGCCGCGGCCTCCCCGCACCCCAGCGCCTCTCCCGGGGGCGCCGTTTCTGCAAACGGGGAGCCTTAGGGGGCCAGGCGGCCTCTGCCGGGGGCCGCCCTTGAGGAGGGCTTGGAAGCGGCAGGCGGTGGCGCCCGGGCCGTTGTGGCGCTCCCTTCCTCCGCTGCTCTGCGCCGGCCTCCCGGGGGAGCCACGGGGGAGTTGCCGCCTAAGAGCCCGGAAGAGCCGAGAGGGCGCCCCGACTCAGCTAAGGCTCCTCGGGGGGCGACACCCCCTGCCTCTGGTGGCCCCCGCCCTGGGGCTGAGGAAGCGGCTCCCCCTCGGGCTGCCCGGCCGAAGGAGCCCCGTCGCTCGGCTGACCAGCTCTGGGCTTTAGTGATGGTGGCGGGGAACAATTTTCTCCCCTCCCAAGTCCGGTTTTCCTTTGATGGGAGGCGGTTCTCGGCAGGAGGAGAGGCGGCCGCTTCCCTCCCCTCTTCGCGGTCCAGCCCCGGGCGCTTCCTCCGCTGCCCTACGTGGGCGGCCTGCCTGGAGTGCGGGGAGAAAGAGCCGGGTTGCCTCGGGCGCTTCGCTCGGGCGAAACTCGGTTCTGCAGTCCGCTCTGCGAGGCCCGGTCCCGTCCCTTCCCCGCCCGAGCCCCGGCCACTTTAGCTCCTTTGTTCGCCCGGGGCGGGCAGCGGAGGCGGCGGGTGTCTTTGGGGGGCCGAGGGTGAGCGGGAGCCCCGGCAGAGCCGCCCAGGCCCTCTCGGGAAGACCCCGGTCTCCCAGGGGCAGAGCCATTGCGGGCGGCCCAGGGGCGCGGATCGGGCGGGAGCTCCCGTGGAGGCTCCTGTGCTCGCCTCTCTCCGGCGGGTCACGGCGCCCGGAGCCGCAAGGCCCCGGCCGCCCACCGCTCGCTGCCTCTCCCCACCGCCGGACCGCGCTGCGGGTGCCGCGGAAGAGCCCGCCCGCCCCGAAGGGGACCCCGCCGCAGCGCCCTCCCCGCCGGCCCCTCCCCGCCTGGCTGTCTTGTGCGAGGAGGAGAGGGGCTTCCCCGGCGCCGCCGCCGCTGCGGGTCCCGATGGCGGGCGGGGGTCTCGGGGAAAGCCCGGCCCCGCCCCTCCCTCGACGTGCTGGCTGGCGGGAAGGAGCCCCGCCCGCCGCCCCCTGCCTGGCGAGGCGATCCCGGGGGCTCCAGGCAGGAGCCCCGCCCCCTCCCCGAGCCGCCGCCGGGGCTTCCTCTCCGGCAGGGCGGGATCCCGGCTGCTGGGGCGCGGCGGGGCTTTTGTTCCCGGCTGGCGGGCGGAGCGGCGGCGCTGGAGCTTCGCGGAGGACGGAGCAGGTATTGGCGCAGGGCGAGCGGCGGGGCGCGGCGGGGCCTCGGCGCCGGCAGAGAAGGGGCGCTCGCGGGCTGCGACTCCTCCCGCCGCGCGCTCTGCCTTTCGCCGGGGCGAGGCGAGCGTTTGTGCCCGGACCCCTCCTGCTCTGCGCGGCTGGTGGTGGCGCCCCCCCCCCACAAAAAAAAGCTGCCCCGAGCTGTGGCGGGGGGGCAACTTGCGGTGGCGCTGTGGGTGCCGCGTTTGCACTTCGGGGTTCCCAAGTTTGCCGAAGTTGGCATCGCCAGGAGCAGCCCAAAGGGCCGGGAGTCTTTCTGGGGGTGCCGCCGCTCAAAGCCTCCCCCCCCCCGCTCAGGACTCCCTCCCGTCCCCTTCGCTGCCTCTCCCTTAGCAGCCGCCCCGGGCACTCGTGCGGGGGGGGGCAGGAAACGTGCACCGCAGCCCCCCCGCCCCGTGACTGCTATTTCCCACTGGGCAAGCGGGCTGGGGCGGGGGGGGGTCGTTTGTGGTGGGATTTGTCCAGCAGCTTCCCTTCTGTGTGGCTGGGTGAGTTGGCAGCCCCCTCCCCTCCCCTCCCCTCCCCTGAATTGGGTCTTTTGATCCTTTGCAAGACTTTGTGGGTTGACTTAATCCTAACATCCCCGCGCGGAAAAAGACACCAATATAATATAATATGCCGAAATCTAATCTAAGAGATGAAAAGAGCATCTCCGGGAGAAGCTAATAAGCATTTTAAAACTTCCTGCTGTTCTGGAGAGCGAGGAGGGCGGCATACAAATGTAAGAGTAGGAAAGAGGGGAGGAAGGGGAAGAAGAGGGGAAGGGTAAAGGGGAGGAAGGGGAAGGAGAGAAGGGAAAGGAGAGGAGGAAGGAAGGAAGGAGAGAAGAAAGGGGGGTAGGAAGGAGGGAGGGAAGGAAGGAGGGAAGGAAGGAGAGAAGGAGGGAAGGAAGGAGGGAAGGAAGAAGAGAAGGAGAAAAGAAAGGAGGGAATGTAGGAGAGAAGGAAGGGGGAAGGAAGGAGGAAAGGAAGGGGGAAAGGAAGGAGAGAAGAAAGGAGGGAAGGAAGGAAGGAGGGAAGGGGAAGGAGGGAGGGAAGGGGAGTAGGAGAGAAGAAACGAGGGAAGGAAAGAGGGAGGGAGGGAAGAAGAAGTAGGACCGTTGTAAGATAAGATGGATCTTCAAGTATATTGTCAACAGTAGGGAAAAATTGTTATAAATACATATTATTAATAACAGTTATGAGATCATATAATTGTGAATGTATATATGAAATTGATAAAATAAAATAAAATAAAAAAAGACAAATTCAATAAATAAATAAAAATGATTCCCAATGCAGGCGGGGGAATTCTGGGAGTTGAAGTCCGCGGATCTTAACCTTGCCCGGGAAGGGCGCTTCCCTTAAGCTCTTGAGGCTCCCGCTAATCTTGATCCCTCGGGCACAACAAGCCAGTCTTAAATTTCCTGTGCAGGGAATGACAGCCCATCTGGCCTGGAGGGGTCTGTGATGGCAGAGAGAGACACCCCCTCCCCCCCCCCACGGGGCTCAGCAGGTTCACTAAGATAGATTGGGGATGCCGGTTTACACACCCCTGTATTGGGTGGGTGGGTGTGTGAATTGCTGGGTGGCCTGTGGGTGGGGGGCATCCCCTCCCCCACCCTGGCAGAGAGAGCAGGGGCACCTGTCTTTCTGCCTTAAGGTCTCTCCCGCCCTGGGTGGCCCGGAAGAGCACAGACCTCCGATGGGCAGAGATGTCCAGAGTTTGCTCCCTTTCCTAAAATCCCGAGCGTGGCCTCTTGTGCCAGGGTGAGGCCTCTGTATCCCTGGCACCATGTTCCTGCCAGTTTTGGGCAAGGCCTCTGTAGGAGATCCTCCAAAGGGCACGCGGGGGTCCCTGGCCCTGAGGGGGGGTCTTTCAGGATTTAATAAAGGAGAATATTTGCAGATCAGAGTTGAACTTTGGGGAGGGGGGTCCTTGGGCTCCCTCAGCTGCGTTTTTTCCCCTTGCAGACGTTTCGGTGCCCAAACTAGGTAACATCATCAGTGCTAGGGACTGCCAATGCTGGCTACTCGCACAGCTCCCTACTTTGGGCAATGAAACGTCTGCCACAAAAGAACCGGGGAGCACGAAGGGCCCCTCGTTTTCAGAATCCCCTGAGGGGAAACAGGAAATATGCCAGACGGGGGGGGGAAGGGAGGAAGCGGGGCTCCCCTCCTGAGCTCAGGGGGGCTGGAGCCTTTCGCCCCCCCTGGCATCTGGGCTGCGGCTGGCCCGAGGGAGCTGAGCTGGGGGCTTCCTGGGCACAAGGCTTGACCTGAGGCCGGTGGGCGGCCATTGGGTGAGCGGTGCCCTTGTTCGGCCAGGGGGATCCCAGGCCCGGCTGGAAGAGAGAGGCCTCGGAAGGCCTTGCTGGCCTTGCTCAGCACAAGGGGGCTTCCGTGGCGCCCCCTTAATCTGGCCGTCCCCCAAAGTCATGAGGACTGGAAACGGGTTGAGGAGGGAAGCCGTTGTTTGCCCGTTGCGTCACGCCCCGCCCGGTCTGGCTGGCTGGGCTGGATCCTCGCTCTGGATTGGGACTCCCGGAATCCGCCTTTATTCCGTGGGGATCAGAAACATGGAGCTTCATAAAAGGCTTTGCCTGCCCAGCTGCCTTTGCAAAAGGCCTCTCTGAGCCCTTCATCATGGGGGAAACCCATGCGCCAGCCGTCAGCCAAGGCCGTCAGCCAAGGCCGCCTTTGCCTGGCAGCCCCGCCCGGCCCCTGGGGAGTTTCTAACTGGGAAAGGGGGGGGAGGGCTTCCACCAGCAGCCGAGGAGGAGACCCCTCCCCTTCTCTTTCCAGCCCAAGGCTGCCCTTAGCAGCCAGCCCTCCCCAGGGGCCCGAGTCCCTGCCCAGCGGCTCTTTTGATCCCTCTGCCAGGGGGGGCAGGTGGGCAGCCCAGGGGGGGCTGTTTTGGGGCAGTGTTTTCATTTCCACAGGAACCGTCTCCAAGCAGGGCTGCAGTAGCCCCCCCCCCCTCCCCAGTCCTCTCCAGCGTGTTTATTAATAGCTGCTCCTTTGTTTGGGGAATGAATGGCTGGCAGATGGTGGCAGTGACGGGAATCCCCTCAGCCGCTTCTGGTGGGCGAGGAGAAGAGGGAGAGGGGGGGGAGGAAGGCGGGAGCGGCCATGCTGGGAAAGACCCTCCTTGGGGGTCTCCCCTGGCACAGATCCAAGCCTCTCCTGGCTTTCCGACTTTGGGGGACGGGCACGGCGGCCCCGTGGGGGGAGTTTGGGCTGCAGCAGAGGGCGGGTGGTCCTTTGTGCCCCGCCTGGCATTCCTTGCTCAGGGGGACCCAGATTCTCCCCACAGAGGATGGGGGCCACCAGCCTTTGGGCCGGGGAGAAGATTTAAAGCCTCTCCCTTATTGTGGAGATCAGTACAGGCAGCCCCCGACTGTCAAACCTTTGGCGACCGTTTGGAGCCACAACGGTGCTGAAGAAAGTGACTTACGACGCTTTTCTTAACAACCGCTGGTGCTGCGTTGCAGCCCCCCCAGAGTCCCCTGGTCCACATTTGGATGCTTGGCAACTGGCATGTACGTGCGCCTGTTGAAGCATCCCAGGGTCACCTCTGGTAACCCTCTTAGCCAGTTCTGGCAAGCGAACTCAGTGCGGGAGGCCTGGATTCACTTAATGACTGTGGTTCACTTAACAACTGAGGCCTGAAACATTGTGAAATGGGGGGGGAACTCACTTACCATTGTCTTGCTTAGCAGCAGAAATTGTGGGTTCAGCTGTGGCCGTAGGTGGAGGACTGCCTCTGTCTGCCCTTGAAGGGTCCTTCCTTCTTCCTTTGGTTGGAAAGCTCAGAAAGTGAAAGGGGACACAGGTTCCACACCCCCAACCCCCCCCCCCAAGACTCTCTTCCATTTAAGATGGGGAGTCAGGTCCAAACGGTCGGGAATCTCAGGGAATCTCAGGGAATCTGCTCTTCTTCGTGGTAACTGGCCCCAGGGGAGGTGGATTGATTTAAGAAGAAGCACAGAACAACAGAGGTGGAAGAGACCAATACAATTAAAGTAACGGAATAATAGAGTTGGAAGGGACCCTAGAGGTCTTCTAGTCCAGCCCCCTGCTCAAGCAGGAGATCCTAGTATACCATTTCAGAGAGCTGACTATCCCGTCTCTTCTCGAAAGCCTCCAGGGATGGAGCACCCAGAACTTCTGTTCCAGTGGTTTATTTTTCTCACTGTCCGGAAGTTTCTCCTTTCACTGCTAGTTGCTTCACTCCTTGATTAGTTTCCATCCGTTGTTTCTTAGTTTGCCTTCTGGTGCTTTGGAAAATAGGTTGACCTCCTCCCTCCCCCTCTTCTTTGTGGAGGCCCCTCAAATACTGGAGGACGGCTGTCATGTCACCACCAGTCCTTCTTTCCCTTAAATTAGCCAATTCCTGCAATCTTTTGGCCTCCAGTCCCCTAATCGTCTCCATTGCTGTTCTCTGCATTCTTTTCAACCTCTTTTTTACATCGTGTCACACAAAACTGGCGACCAGAATTTAATTGTATGGCTGCCTGACTGAATGACAGGAGGCGGCTTCTATTAAAACTTCTCCAAAGACAGGGGAAAAGAATGTAAAATGCACAACGTATGATGCTGATGTGACATTAGAGGGAAGCATGTGAGAACCAGGCTTGGCTAGGGTTAGGCTCAGCTATTGGTGAGGTCATGAAGAACCCATTCCTTCCGTCATGTGTCAGCGGGAAGAGCCCACACATTGTGGGGCCTCACCCCCATAGAGGCCCGGCTGATACAGCTTTTCATATCTGCTTCCAGCAATGTTTCTTAACCAGAGCAAGTTTAAGATGTGGACTTCAATTCCCAGAATTCCCCAGTCAGCTTTGCCAGTCTGTGGGGGACTCCATCCAGGGCAGACGCCCCACATTTGTTTCTTAAACTTGCCCCCCACGGCGATCTGAATTCTCTTGGCTGCTTGCAGAGAATGCAGTGTAATAATAACCATTCCAAATACCCATTTAAAACCAATCGCTCCCATCCCAGGTCTATCGGCTAAGAGAACCACCAACCCATAAAATAAGAAAGTGAAGAGTTTGACTGTAAGGGGATTCGTTCTTTAGCAGAGGGAGGGTGTTGGGAAAAACGGTTGCAGTTGTCTTGGTGTGCAGTGCTCTATTGCGTCGTTTTGAGGGTAGGAGTTGAAACAATTTATGTCCAGGATGCGAGGGGTCTGCGAGATATTCTCTACTATTTACATGGCAAGGACAAAGATATAGAATAGATACAATCGATAAGGCAGAAGCTTTCTATGCAGAATATTTCAGAGAAACGGCTGAGAAAACTGGGAAAGATGAATTAGTGGCACAACTACTGGATGCACCTACAACTGAGACTGGAAAAGTAGAAGGAGCTGTAGGTGGGATTGAGAAAGAAGAAGGTGCAGTGGGGGGGGGGCGGTGTAAGTCACAGAGAACAACGAGAACCCAGATCGACTAGAGCTATAAATCCTGTATATAAAGTATAAATATGGAGGAAAGAAAAATGGTTACAATCAATATTAATGGACTTAACTCAGCAATTAAAAGAAAAATATTTCACAAATTAGAAAAGTTAAAACTTGACATAATCTGCCTACAAGGAGAACATATTCAAAAGAGATATGAACATCTACTAACACAACCAAAGCTTGGGAAAATGTTTCCAGCACTGGCGAATTGCAAGAAAAGAGGAGTGATCTTCTATATTAAAAATAATATTGCAGCAAAATTAATCTATGCAGATGAAGAGAGAAGAATTTTGATGGTGGAAATTATGGATATCAAAAAAAACAAACCCACTTCTAATTGAAATCTATGCCCCTAAGGAAAAACAAGATGAATTTTATAAAAAAATTGCACAAAACAATATCGGATTTAGACTATGTGGATATTTGTATGATGGGAGATTTCAATGGCATTGTGAACCAGAACATGGATTACAAAACACACCAAATAACAAAGATAAATAGAAAATTGCTTCCGAAATTTTTCTTCAGGATGATAGATAGATGATAGATGATATATGGAGAGAAAGAAATGCCAAAAAAGAACAATATATTTTTTATTCAAATAGACATTCATCATTCTCCAGAATTGACATGATATGGGCTTCAGCAGAATTGATTTGCAACATACAAGAAATTGAGATTGGAGCGGACCACAATCCAATCACAATTAAACGGAAAGGCCAAAGGACAAAATCTAGATGGACATTAAATAATACCGTATTGAAAGAAAAAGACTTTGTACAAAAAATGGAAAAAGAACAAGCCCTTTTCTTTAAAGAAAATAGGAAAGAAGACACATCAATGCAGAATCTTTGGGATACAATGAAGGCTGTTACTAGAGGTCTGATAATAGACTATACAAGGAAAAGAAATTCAAAGAAAAGACAAATGCATAAAGCTTTAGATAACGACTATAAGATACTTGAAAAAGAGTTACACACAAAAAAAGATGTTAAAATAAAAATGGATATAATCAAACATAAAATGGATCTACTGGAAAAGGAAGAATGGCACAAAAAAGTAGAGGCAATAGAATTACTTTGAAAATGCAAATAAACCAGACAGATGGCTGGCATATAAGCTGAAAAAAGAGAGAGAAGCAAAGAAAATATTCCAATTAAGAGATGAGCAAGGACAAATTCAGTATGGAAACACTGAGAAAAAAAAATTATACAAGACTACGATGCTAAGCTCTATGAACAAAAGAAAGTGGAAGAGGGAGGAGTTAAAAAGTATTTACAGGATGCTAATCTTTCTATCAGACGAAACTAGAACAATGTTGGAAAGTAAAATAACAATGATGGAGCTAACGGAAGCACTTAAAAAACAAAATAATGGAAAAGCCCCAGGTCCGGATGGACTAACTGGGGAATTCTACAAAACATTTGAAGAAACCTTGACTCTCCCACTCTTAGAAGTCATGAATGAAGTGATATCTGAGAGCAGAATACCGAAATCATGGTCAGAAGCATACATTGCATTGCTACTCAAGGAGGAGACAGATTTAACACAAACCAAGAACTATAGACCAATTTCTTTATTAAACTCAGATTGTAAGCTATTTGCATCTATATTAGCAGACAGACTCAAAAAAATACTTAAATAGCTTTATTCACTCAGACCAAAATGGTTTTTTTTTACCAAAGAGACAAATTAAAGGCAATATGAGAATGATTTTGAATACTAAGAGCCAAGGTGGCGCAGTGGTTAAATGCAGCACTGCAGGCTACTGCTAGATCAGCAGGTCAGCGGTTCAAATCTCACCAGGCTCAGGGTTGACTCAGCCTTCCATCCTTCCGAGGTGGGTAAAATGAGGACCCAGATTGTTGGGGGCAATATGCTGACTCTCTGTAAACCGCTTAGAGAGGCCTGAAAGGCCTATGAAGCGGTATATAAGTCTACTGCTATTGCTATTGCTATTGCTACTTTGGAATACTGTGAGGCTCATCCCGAAAAACAAATGGCTTTGATGTTTCTCGATGCACAGAAGGCCTTTGACAATGTGAACTGGCAATTTATGTTTCTACAACCGGAACAGATGAACTTTGGTAAGAAATTTATCCAAACCACACAAATGGTATATCATAAACAAACAGCAAAGACGATGGTGAATGGAGAACTGACAGATCCTATTGAAATAAAGAGAGGTACGAGACAAGGATGCCCATTATCACCGTTACTCTTTGTCTTAACCTTAGAAGTTCTAAACAGAAAGATTAGAGAAGAAGAAGAAGAAGAAGAAGAAGAAGAAGAAGAAGAAGAAGAAGAAGAAGAAGAAGAAGAAAGAAGAAGAAGAAGAAATAGAAGGTCTCCACTCTTGATTGTCTAGCATTGTAAGAGGCGGTAGTAGGGGAGGGTTTATCCTAAGGTCCACCACCATTTCTAGGGTTTTGAGGGCGTTTCAAGAGAGGCAGGTAGACTTTTCTGGTTTTTCTTCGGAGATCTTTCACTTGTCATCCAAGAAGCTGCTTCTGGAGAACTGAAGAAGCTCCTTGGGTGAGAAGGGAAATGCCCTCAAAAGAAAAACCAGACTACCTGCCTCTTGTAGAAACACCTCTGGGGCAACCGTGACCTGGAGGACGGAGAATCTCCATAGAGCAGTGTTTCTCAACCTTGGTGACTTTAAGTCCTGTGGACTTCAACTCCCAGAATCCCCCAGCCAGCTTTGCTGGCTGGGGGATTCTGGGAGTTTAAGTCCACAGGACTTAAAGTCACCAAGGTTGAGAAACACTGCCATAGAGTTTCCCAACAGTGAGGACAATCCACCATTGGAACGGCTTCCCTCCAGGGGTTTTGGGGGTCTCCACCCCTGGAGGCTTTTCAGAACAGCCACTTGTCTGCCTGAGGAGCAGGATGGACTAGAAGACCTCCAAGGTCCCTTCCAACCTTCTTATTCTATGTTCTAGAACGCTCAGCCACAACGGGATTTATGGACAAGGCAGCTCGGCCTCTCCTGTGACTTTTAATCCCACCCACCCCCCTCAGCTCACGTCTCTTTCTGACTCCTCTGGACTGGGGGGGTGGGGGTGGCAGGTATTTCGGTGGCTTCCTGGCAGCGGCCTTGGCCGAGGCGTCTGACTCAGAGACTCTCCTCTTCCCAGCTGGAAGCCTTGACTGCCCTGTCTGTCAAACGTCCTCTTTGCCCTCGCGGCGGTGCAATTCCTCAGGGCTGTGGGTGCCCTTGTCAGGCAGGGGTGTGGAGAAGGGCGCGTGCAGGGCCAAGAAGGGCAGCCAGGAACGTTGGGCGGGAGGGGCTCCCTTGCTGCCTCCTCTGCCAGCCTCCCCTCCAGGGCATCTCAGGGTGGTGGAAGGGGCTGCCTGGCCCAAGGCCTTCAGGTCTGGCAGGAGGGGTTCTCAGATGCCCCTGGATGCTTCATCTGAAGAGGATCTCCTGGGCTGTTCATGGGAGGGGGGGGAGGCAATTCAAACGCTTGAAATCTGGGGGTGGGACAAGGGGGTGGCATGAGCCGAGGTGGCGCAGTGGTTAAATGCAGCACTGCAGGCCACTTCAGCTGACTGCTAGTTCTGCAGCTCGGCGGTTCAAATCTCACCGGCTTGTGATGTTCCCGTGGTTCGCTCATGAGGCCAATGTTGAGAAAAGATACGGACACGAGCTTTCTCGGGATGAGGCGACCCAGATTGGGGTCTGGGAGCCCCTTTTATTGAGATAGGACAAAGGCAGGAGGAGCAATCAGCATGTGATTTAAGACAGCCTGTCAAACTACAATTGCTAATCTGCTGCTCAGGGAAGTTCTGTCTATATATGGTCAAATCCTGGGCGTCGTTGGGTAAGGCACATCTAGAGCGAACGATCAGGATGTTATGTTACGCACTATCAGGATATCAGGATGTTTAGATTTAGATTTAGATTTAGATTGTTTATTTGTATGCCGCCCTTTTCCCTGGGGGGACTCAGGGTGGCTCACAATCAAAAGGAAGGGGGGGAAAACAGACTTTTACATATAAGACAGTACATGATTAAAACGCAACATTCATACCATCCATAACTCCATGTTATGGAGTTTGTTTTTTCCTGTGTGGTTCAGCGTGGCTGCGCATGCCCTGTTATGCACTGGGCCACGGGTGACCGCCACACCTACACAAGGAGTTATATGATAACACCGGCTCAGGGTTGACTCAGCCTTCCATCCTTCCGAGGTGGGTGAAATGAGGACCCAGACTGTGGGGGGCGATATGCTGACTCTGTAAACCGCTTAGAGAGGGCTGAAAGCCCTATGAAGCGGTATATAAGTCTAACTGCTATTGCTAAAGCAGGAAAGATGTCTGTGTGTATGTCCATCACACATGAACATCCCTGGAATGCCCCCTCCGCTTGTGCCTGGGATGGCTGCAGAAGCCGCCTGCCCCTTCACCCTCTGAAACACCCTTCAAGGCTTGCGGGGGGGTGGGGGTGGGACAATGGGGGGGAGGAGCTTCTGTGAGCGAAGGCAGAAAGTTTCCCCAGGCCCTGGGACAGGATTAGGTGGAAGGATTTGCATACAGGGAGTCCTTCACATGGGGCCCGAATAACAGAAAGGACCTTGGAGATCATCTAGTCCAACCCTGTGCTCAGGCAGGAAATCCGCTACCATTCCAGACCAGTAGGTGTCCGGTCTCTTCCTGAAAACGTCCGTTGATGGAGCCCCCTCAAGCCGTCCCTCTGTTTACTGTCCTCCTCACTGGGCAAGAGGATTGATTTAATAACAGAATCACAAAATAGTAGAGATGGGAGAGACCAATACAATTAAAATAACGGAATAGTAGAGTTGGAGGGGACCTTGGAGGTCTTCTAGTCCAGCCCCCTGCTCAAGCAGCAGACCCTAGTATACCGCTTCAGACAGCTGACTATCCAGTCTCTTCTGAAAAGCCTCCAGTGATGGGAGCAACCACAGTTTCTGGTGTCAAGCTGTTCCACCGGCTAATTTTTCCTCACTGTCAGGAAGTTGCTCTTTAATTCCAGGTTGCTTCTCTCCCTGATTAGTTTCCACCCATTGCTTTCTGCCTTGCCCTTTGGAGAATAGCTTGACTCCCTCCTCTTTGGGGCAGCCCCTGAGATGTTGGAAGGCTGCCATCTTGTCATCCCAAATCCTTCCTCACATTAGACTGGATGAGATTAGACGGTTTGTGCCTGAGGGTTGAACTGGAGCGGGGGGGAGGGGAAATTTGGTACTCTAGAGCCGAGGTGGCGCAGTGGGTAGAGTGCAGCACTGCAGGCCACTTCAGCTGACTGTTATCTGCAGTTCAGCGGTTCAAATCTCACCGGTTCAGGGTTGACTCAGCCTTCCATCCTTCCGAGGTGGGTGAAATGAGGACCCAGACTGTGGGGGCGATATGCTGACTCTGTAAACCGCTTAGAGAGGGCTGAAAGCCCGATGAAGCGGTATATAAGTCTAAGTTGTATTGCTAGCTTGGCTATTTTCCTGCAGGGGCTTCATTTGGATGTTGCACTCAAAGAAAACAACCAGGGTCAGAGAAATTTCTAGGCAGGACGGAGCTTCTGCCATCCTCCTTGTTACTCTGGGGTGGTCAGCCATGCCCTCTGCTGGGGCTTCGGTTCTCATTTGTGAGCCTCTCCCCCCCCCCGCACGCCCCCCACCCCCAATGCAACCCCTGTAAAGTCAAATCCTCCGGGGGCCCTGATACAAGCCCCCCCTCCCCTCCCCTGGGATCTCTGCCCCTAGCCCTGAGCCCGGGAAGGGTCTGGTGCGGATTCTCTCCCGCTGCTTCTCTGAGCTTTGCACCTCAGGGGTGGTCCCGACGCAATGCAGGTAGTCCTCAGGCTCACGACAACCCGTTTAATGACCATCCAAAGTTACAATGGCAATGAAAAAGGGACTTACGACTGTTTTTCACACTTACGGCCGCTGTAGCCTCCCAAGGTCACCTGATGAACATTTGTACTGATGACGGCTGCTCTGCCCTGGGGGAGCAGGTGACGATGAGGCCCTTTGTGGCCCCCCTGACAAGCCAAATCAACGGGAAGCCAGATTCCCTTTACGGCTGTGTTACTAGCAGTTAGACTTATATCCCGCTTCATAGGGCTTTCAGCCCTCTCTAAGTGGTTTACAGAGTCAGCATATCACCCCCACAGTCTGGGTCCTCATTTCACCCAGATAAATAGATAGATAGATAGATAGATGATAGATAGAGATAGAGAGATAGAGAGATAGATAGATAGAGAGATAGAGAGATAGATAGCAATAGCAGTTAGACTTATATACCGCTTCATAGGGCTTTCAGCCCTCTCCAAGCGGTTTACAGAGTCAGCATATCACCCCCACAGTCTGGGTCCTCATTTCACCCAGATAAATAGATAGATAGATAGATGATAGATAGAGATAGATAGATAGAGAGATAGAGAGATAGAGAGATAGAGAGATAGAGAGATAGATAGCAATAGCAGTTAGACTTATATACCGCTTCATAGGGCTTTCAGCCCTCTCCAAGCGGTTTACAGAGTCAGCATATCACCCCCACAGTCTGGGTCCTCATTTCACCCAGATAAATAGATAGATAGATAGATGATAGATAGAGATAGAGAGATAGAGAGATAGAGAGATAGAGAGATAGATAGCAATAGCAGTTTAGACTTATATACCGCTTCATAGGGCTTTCAGCCCTCTCTAAGCGGTTTACAGAGTCAGCCTATTGCCCCCAACAACAATCCGGGTCCTCATTTTACCCACCTCGGAAGGATGGAAGGCTGAGTCAACCCTGAGCCTGGTGGGATTTGAACAGCCGAACTGCTGAACTGCAGTCAGCTGAAGTGGCCTGCAGTACTGCACCCTAACCACTGCGCCACCTCGGCTAAACAATTCCAGGGATCCATTTAACAACGGTGGTAGGAAAGGATGTCAAGTGGAGCAGAGCTCCCTTAACGACGGTCTCGCTTAGCAACACAATGTTTGTGTCATACGCTGGAGTCTACCTCCACTGGATTCCCAGGGACCGACCTTCCCTGCGCCCCGAAGGGCAGCCTCCTGGCCTCGGCCTCGGGAAGCTCCTCCTGAGGTTTTCACCGCTGCTGCTCCAGCCAGGCTTTCGTGGTGACGATCCTATTTATGCTGCCACGGGTGGCTCAACCGCTTTTAAGCTTCTGGTCGGTGCCAAGGCAGCCGCGCTGGTGCGGCTCCAGACCCAACAACCGCAGACCACACGCCCTGGAAGCTCCTTCCTTCGGGGAAAGTCCCCTTGGCTGCAGCTCTGCTCCTGTCAAGGCAGCTGGTGTAGCTTTAAAGCAGTGTTTCTCAACCTTGGCAACTTGAAGATGTCTGGACTTCAACTCCCAGAATTCCCCAGCCAGCGAATGCGAGGACAATTAACCAGCGAGTTAAGCAATAGCAATAGCAGTAGACTTATATACCGCTTCATAGGCCTTTCAGGCCTCTCTAAGCGGTTTACAGAGAGTCAGCATATTGCCCCCAACAATCCGGGTCCTCATTTTACCCACCTCGGAAGGATGGAAGGCTGAGTCAACCCTGAGCCTGGTGGGATTTGAACCGCTGAACTGCTGATCTAGCAGTAGCCTGCAGTGCTGCATTTAACCACTGCGCCACCTTGCAGCGAGGACAATTAACCAGTGGAACGGCTGGCCTCCAGTAGCTGTGGATCCTTCGTCACTGGAGGATTTTTAGAAGCGACTGGACAGCCATTAGGCTGAAATGCTAGAGGATCTCCTGCTTGAGCAGAGGGTTGGACTAGAAGACCTCCAAAGCCCCTTCCAGCCCTTTTCTGAATTGAACTGGTCAGCTGGCACAAACCATTTGCTAGGGACTCTCTTCCGTATTTCCCACTGGGTTGTAATTCCTGCAGACCCCTCCTCCAGAGCTGCCCTGGCCTCCGTGGGGAGGCTGGGCGGCCCAGGCCTTTCCAAGGGCTCCGCTCTGCCAGCTTAGCTCAGATTGGCCCACACTCCTGCCTGCAGCTCGGCTTTCTGCTTCTAGTGGGCAGCAGAGGAAGCCGTTTCCGATGCCCTCCTCAGAGGCGAAACCTGTCTCCGTTTCTTCAGTTAGTCCTCCACTTACAAGCATTTGTTCAGTGGCGGTTCGAGGTTCCAATGACTTACGGCCGTTTCCCCACACTTACAACCAAAATCCAGACATTTGGCAACTGGTTCATATTTATTTTTTACATAGAAAGTTTTTATTTTCCATTTTCATAGCATATAATCACATGTACACTATTACATAGTCAATGTCATGTTGTATTATTAAGTAATTATATCAATTCATCTTACCATCAACTACCAAAGGGGGAAAAAAAACCCCAATTATTGGCTCTTCTGCTCTCCATACATCATATTTATACCTTGTCCGACACTTTCTTCCCCCTCTCTCCTCCCCCTTTCTACATCCTTTCTTCCCTCCATCATTTTCTACTTCTCCTTCCTTTCTCCTTCTCCTCTCTCCCCTTACCACTCCTCCTTGTACACCTCATCTCCCCCCTCACCCTCTCTCCTGTCCCTCTCTTCCTATCTTTCTTCTCTCCTCTGCTTCCAACTCTTCTACATCCTTTCTTCCCTCCATCATTTTCTACTCTACTTCCTCTTCCTTTCTCCTTCTCCTCTCTTCCCTTACCACTCCTCTTTGTATACCTCATCTTCCCCCTTTACCCTCTCTCCTGTCCCTCTCTTCCTATCTTTCTTCTCTCCTCTGCTTCCCACTCTTCCTCTCATTCACTTGGTGTATTTCAGCTTCTGAGCAAAAACTCCCTTTTGTGTTGATGGTATTTATAATTCCATTTCAATATACATAAACAAGAAAAAATAGCAGTATACATGTACAATCATAATACCTTAATATCCATGGTTCATATTTATGACGGTCACAGTGCCCTGGGGAGGGCGGGGTGTTCACCTGATCCCCTTTTGCAACCTCCTGACGAAGAAATGTCAGAAACGGTGCAGGGTCTCCTGCTTGGGCAGG
This sequence comes from Thamnophis sirtalis, assembly GCF_051295495.1. Classification (NCBI taxonomy): domain Eukaryota; kingdom Metazoa; phylum Chordata; class Lepidosauria; order Squamata; family Natricidae; genus Thamnophis; species Thamnophis sirtalis. Next base: position 183,733,905 of record NW_028261381.1, on the reverse strand, counting down.
GGGTTGGACTAGATGACCCAAAAGGTCCCCTCCAAGTCTGTTAATCTATTAAAAAGTCGGCGGGGAAGCCAGATTCACTTAATAACAGTGTTACTAACTTACCAGTGGCTGTGATTCACTTAACAACAGGCAAGGAAGGTCATAAAACGGGGCAAAAGCTCACTTAACAACGGTCTTGCTTAGCCAGGGAAATTGGGAACTCAATTGCGGTCGTAAGTCAAGGATCCTTGTCCCCTTCCAACATTTTGGGTGCCAACTGTTCTTGCAAAGGGCCTCCTTGCTCGGCTGCCGGCTTTATCTCCCATCAAAGAACCCCCCCTTCCTTCCCCCCCCTTGTTTGAAACCCCCTTTCGATCCGAGATCTCAGGCCGCGGAGTCTCTGTGGTCGCCTGGCCCCCTTCGGTGCTCGGACGTTGCTCAAAGTCCCCCAGCTTCTCTCCTCCTTCCCATCCTTCTTACGGCCTTTTCTCTCTTTTCTTCCAGAGAGGAACTGCGGCCGGCTTCTCTTCGGCAGGAAGGAACTCAGGGTGTGTGTTTGTGTGTGTGTGTGTGTAAGTTTTTAAGAAGAGACTGGAGAGCCATTTGTCTCGAATTGTCTAGGGCAGGGGTCTCCAAGCTTGGCAACTTTAAGACCTGTGGACTTTAACTCCCAGAGTTCCTCAGCCAGCTTTGCTGGCTGAGGAACTCTGGGAGTTAAAGTCCACAGGTCTTAAAGTTGCCAAGCTTGGAGACCCCTGCCCTAGGGTCTCCTGCTTGAGAGGGGGGGGGGGCTGGACTAAGACTAACAGAGTTGGAAAAGAGCTTGGAGGTCTTCTAGTCCAGCTCCCTGCTCAGGCAGGAGACCCTCCCCCATTTCAGATAGCTGGCTGTTCGGTCTCTTCTTAAAAGCCTCCGTTGTTGGAGCTCCCCACGATTTCTGGAGGCAACTTCTGTTCCACTGGTTAATTATTCTGTCGGGAAATTAATTCCTCCTCGGTTCTAAGTTGCTTCTCTCCTTGATTAGTTTCCACCCATTGCTTCTTGTTCTGCCCTCAGGTGCTTTGGAGAATAGTTTGACTCCCTCTTCTTTGGGGCAACCCCTGAGATATTGGAACAATGCTATCACGTCTCCCCTGGTCCTTCTTTTCATTAAAGTAGACATTCCCAATTCCTGCAACCGTTCTTCGTATGTTTTACTCTCCAGTCCCCTAATCCTCTTTGTTGCTCTTCTCTGCACTCTTTCTAGAGTCTCCACATCTTTTCTACATCTGGAGACCAGAACTGAATGCAAATATTCCAAGTGTGGCCTTACCAAGGCATTATAAAGTGGCATTAACTCTTTACATGATCCTGATTCTCTCCCTCTGTTGATGCAGCCTAGAACTGTGTTGGCTTTTTTGGCAGCTGATGCCCACGGCTGGCTCCTATTTAAGTGATTGTCCACTAGGACTCAAAGATCCCTCTCACAGTTACTACTATTGAGCAAGGTACCACCTATGCTGTACCTGTGCATTTCGTTTTCCTTGCCTAAATGTAGAACCTGACTCTTTTCCCCATTGAATTTCATCGTCCCTTCTAATTCTTTCACTCTGTTGTTCTATTTTTCAGCAGATTTTGGCCAGGAAAGGGGTGGGTGGTGGGTGGGGGGCTTTCCCTTGTTGGTTCTTCTCCCTGTAATAGACAGTGCCTGGAAAAACACCACTACTCTGTCTCTGATTCCAGTTTGCAGCAATTGTGGGGAGGGGGCTGCGTTTCCCTGATCTCCTCCTCCAGACAGATCCTGAGCCCCCTCGGTTTGGGTGACTGACAGGTGCTTTCTTCTCTCCCAGCCCCCTCCTCCTTCCCTCCCAGGTGGACGCTGGAACCAATGGCTCCCAGAACCAAGGAGGGCAACAGACTGGCTCGGCCTCTCTCCTCAGTGGGCCAAGACGTGTAGGCTGAGCCCCCCACAGACCTCTCCCCTATGACTGGAGTTGAGCAGGTAAGCCTCGCCCCCCCCCCTGCAGAGCCAGATAGAAGGAGCACCTTTGCTTCATCTGAGAGGCAGCCACAAAGGGCTACAAAGGCACTTGAGGGCATCAAGAGGTCATCCAGTCCACCCCACTGTCCAGGGCAGGATCTAACCTCCAAAGCAGGGGACGTGTCCTGCACACCCAGGTCCCGAGTTCCAGTTCCAACTGCTCTTGGAAAGTGGTTTTTTTAAAAAAAAAAAACTTTCAGCTGGAATTGGTTCTTCTGCCCCCCCCCCCCCAAGGCCTTCCTTGCTTTCCTTCCAGGAACACGAAGGGCCAGCTGGTCACCCAGGGACTCCCTCCCTCTGCCCTCCCTCCCAAGGACTAATCCTAGCCCCTCCTTTGGGACAGGGCTGGGCGCAGCTGACCCTGTTCCCGGGGGGCGGGGGACGCTCCTGCGGGCACCCAGGGCATTTTCACTGGCATCCAGCCTGTTCTTTGGCTTCTGTGGAGTTTATCTAGATCAGTGTTTCTCAACCTTGTCAACTTGAAGATGTCCGGACTTCAACTCCCAGAATTCCCCAGCAGTGATTAGGACAGTGTTTCTCAACCTTGTCAACTTGAAGATGTCCGGACTTCAACTCCCAGAATTCCCCAGCCAGCATTCGCTGGCTGGGGAATTCTGGGAGTTGAAGTCCGGACATCTTCAAGTTGACAAGGTTGAGAAACGCTGATCTAGATGTTGGAAGCCTTCTGGTGGGCCCGGCAGAGCCTGGGGCTGCCTTTGCCTGGAGAACGCCAGGGCGGCTGTGGAAATTGTCCAAGCCAAAACACAACTGAGAAGTGGGTCTGTTGGGGGGGCTTGGAGGGGCATTCAGAAGTTTTGCTCTTTCTTGTTTAGCTGGCCTTGTGGTGGGTTGGGCTCAGGCCGAAATCCCTGCACCTGGGCTCTGTTTGAGGTTAAGTTTTGGGGTTTTTTTTTTGTCCCGAACGTTCTTGGCTTTATCTGGAATTTGGGGGTTTGTCTGCTTCCTTGTGAATTACGTTAAGCCCCCCCCCCCCTTCTTTGCCTCCGGTGAAATTCATGCAAATATTGAGATGGGGCAGATATGGAAATAAGGAAATCCGCTTCCAATTCCTGCCTCCTGCTTCACTATCCTCCGTGGCCGAGTGGGGGGGACGGAGGGGACGGTTGTAGCCAAAAGGAGGAATTCTATTTGTGGGATGGAGACCCTCAGGCTGAGGCTTTGGGGCAATCTTAGCTGCCCACCCAGGTCTTCACCCCAGCCTCAAAAGAAGGAGCCGAGGGGAACAACAGGGGGCACCACTCCCCCCAGTGAGATCTGCAGAGGGGGTCTCCAAGGAGCAGCAGGGGAGGGAGGGGGAGCCCTGTGTTTCATCCTCTCTCTGAGCGGCTGAGCATTTGCAGAGTATGGGTCCTCCCCCTTCCCAGCTTCCGGTGGGCTCTGGACCATACAAGGGATACAGAGAGAAAAGGGGGGGGGGAACAGAGCCACCTCAAGGGAGCAGCAAATGGGGGGGGGGAGACCATGGGGCCCCATGCACCAAGAGCATCTGAGTGGGGGAAGCTCCACTCCCTCCCTGGCCCCACACCAGAGTGGAAGGGGAGCCCCCCCAAAGCCAACACTGGGAGATTCAGGCTGGCTGGAGCCTCCCCCCACCTGAGTGCTGTGAGGGTCTCCAGGGTCTTTTCCCCTCTTTTCCAACGCCCTACAAGAGGTTTGGGGTGGGGGGCTTCATGGGTGGGAAGGGGAAGCCCAAAGCCCCCTGGGGCCAAGGGAGGAGAACAGCTGTCAAGGGGGGAGGGTCCTTTAGGCCTTCCTGCCCCTGCAGACCCCCCTCCGGGACAGAGCCTCCTCGCCACGGGGGCCGCTCTCAGGCGGGGGTCTCGGGGCTCCCTCCTCCCCATCGCTGCCGCCCCATAACCCCCAAGAGCCCCGGGCTCCTCATCCCTCGGCGGGGCTGGCGGGGGGGGGGCGGGCGCGGGTCCGCTTGCGGGGGGGGGGGGAGAGCGGGAGGGAGGCGGGGAGGGAGGGAGGGAGGCGGCGCCCCGCCCGCCAATCCGAAGCGCTGCAGCCGAGCGGCCGGACTCCAGCGGGGCCTCCGGAGCGACGGGCCGGTCGGGCGGGGCGAGGCCGGGGATGCCGTGGCGAGCGCCCGCCGTCGCCCTCCTCCCGCCGCCGCCGCCGCCGCCGCCTCCTCCTCCCCGCGCCCGCAGCGCCCAGCCCGCCGCGCCGGACCAGCAGCCCCCCGGCCGGCTCCGTCTCCCCAGCCGCCCCCGGCCCGCCCCGCACCGCCCGGTGCCCGGCCACCTGGTCTACCTGTCGCTGCAGGCGCTCTGCGGGGGGCCCCTCCCGCTCGGACGCCCCCCCGCCAGCTGGCCCCCCGCCCGGCGCCCCCCCGAGCCCCGCCCGCCCCGGCGCCCCGCCCAGCAGGTGAGAGCGGCGCGGGACCCCCGCGGGGGGGAGGGGGAGGGAGGGGAGGGGGCTCTGCCCGTTGCGCTCCCCTGGGCCGGGCTGGGGGCAGCCGGGCAGCCGCAGAGCCGGGGGGGGCTGGGGAAGGGGGGGCTGCGGGCCCGGGGCTGCGTCGTCCGGCCCTCGGAGGAGAAGCCCCCCCTCCCCAGCCAGCGCCAGAGACGGGGCCGCTGCGCCTCCGGGGCTCTGGCGCCGATGGGAAGCTTTGGAGACGCGCGCCGAGCCCCCAGGTAGACTGCCCTTGGCCAAGGAGGCTCCCCGACCAAGGTGGCTGATGAGAAGAGCCCCCCTGGAGGAGCTTTTGCGCCCCCCTTAAAGTGGGTCTGAAGGGAGCCTTCCCTTCTCAGCCCCAACAGATGGTTGACGGCTGCTGTGTATGGAAGCTTTCTGATCCCCCCCCCAGGCCTTCTCTCCATCTGCTCCTCTGCTGGCCCAGCTGGATGCCCTCTTGGGGCCCATGGGGTGCTGCTGTGGGAGCCCAAGCCAGCCGAGGAGGCTCCCTTCCAGGACACAGTCCTCCCCAGAGGCAGAGAAGAGGCCTCCCTTGAGTGCTGCTGCTGTTGAGGGGGAGGTCAAGGTGCCCTTGGAGGTGGGAAAGTGGGGAGGGAGATCAGTCTGCCCGTCTCCCCCTCAGGTTACCCAGGGACCCTCTTCTCTGGCTTCCAGGCTCCCCTGCCCCACCGGTGCCCCACTCAAACTTTTGCACTGGGGCTGGGGAGCCTTCAAAGCCCCCTCCCCAGCGCTGGGCGCAAGCAAGCCAGTTGGCCTGGGGGGAGCTGGAACAGACCCCAGACCCCAAAGGAAGAGCAGCAGAGAGCCGGACCTTCTGCCCCGCATGGGCCTGGCTCCTGGCCTCTTCCCTTTGCCCTGCTTTGCCCAGGTCTCCCCGGGGGGGGGGGGAATCTGGGGAGGGGGGCAGGCCTGGGGCTGCTTCCAGGAAATCCAGGGCGCTGGGCCAGGGGCGCTTCTGGCTTTCTGGCTGCAGAAGAGGCAGCCCCCAGGCCTGACTGGCGCATTTGAGGAAGTGATCGTCTCTCCTGGCCTGGTGGACTACAACGACCAGCGTTCCCAGCCGTTGTGGTGTGTTGAGAGGCGGGGGAGGCCAGTGGTGGCCAGAGTGAGCTGCCAAGAGGGAGGGGCCCAGGGCTGCCCTTGGGACGGGCAGGGGGGATGCACAGCCCCCCCCCGTCCCAAAGAGGGTGCCTTGTCCTCATCAGCGCTGCCCCCTCCCCAGCCAGGACTAGCCCTGGGACCTCCCCTCCGATGGGGGAATGCTTTCCGGTTTGGTCTCCTTTGGATCCAATTCTCCCCCTCCCCCTTTAAGTCAAGGAAGGCCTTTGTCCTGTGTGTGGGGGTCCTATCCCCCCACCCCCAATTTCTTCTGCTTCATCAGCGCCAGCCCTGCCCCCTTCTTTGGCCCAGGGATCACCAATGGAAGAATCCCCCCCCAAGACCCTCCTCAAAATCTGTACCAGCAGCCAGGAGGGGTGGGGGTGGGGGCAAGGCAAGTTCTCCCCCCCCCCGCGAGCTCCAGCATTGTGGAAGGAAAGGTAGGGAGTTTGGGGGTCATTTGGACGAGGGGGGGGCATCCTTCTTTCCCAGGCTCCCGGTGCCCCCCCTCCTTCCTTCCTGCTGCGGCTCTTCAGAGCGAGGGCCTGGCACAAGACGGATGACCACTTTGGTCAGGGGGACTAGGTGCCCCCTCCCCCCACTGCAGCCCCCCCCCAGCCCTGGCTGGCCCAGCGGGCTCTTTGCTGTCAGTGGGGGAGGGGGGGTTCTCCCTCCATTCCTCCCAGTTGCCTTCCTTTCCATTCCAGGAGCCTTGAGGAGCCTCTGGCAATAAGAGAAGAAGAGGGGAGCGTGGAGGTCTTTTAGTCCAACCCCTCCTCAAAGGGACCATGGTCCCTGGCTGACCCTTGCCCTGGCCGGAGGCCCATATTTCCCCACCTTTCTGACAGCCCAGTTTCGCTCTCTCCTTCCTTCCTTCCTTCCTTCCTTCCTTCCTTCCTTCCTTCCTTCCTTCCTTCCTTCCTTCCTTCCTTCCTTCCTTCCTTCCTCCCTCCCACCCTCCCTCCCTCCCTCCCTCCCTCCTTCCCTCCCTATTTATTTATGTTTATTTGCTGCTCCCCCATCTAGTGGGGACAAGTACATGGGAAGTCTCAGGTGCCCCCCCCCCCATGTTCCACAGTCGCATAAGGAGGGGAGGGGGCGGAGCAGAGCCGGGGGTGGGGGGGGTGGGTGTCTTTCCCAGGAGGGAGACGAGGCCCTTGACGAAGGGCCTGCAGGGGCAAAACCTCCCCTCTCTAACCATCCTTCTCCCTCCCCCCCCCACTTATACTCCTGTGACTTAGGGGGGGGGGTTTCCCTTCTGCATTAGCCTCCCTTCCATCTTGCGCTTCCTCCTCTGGCGGCTGATCTTCCCCATCGCCTTCAAGGCCCCCTCTTGGAGGGGGGAGGGGGCAAGGGGGGGTGGGGCAATTGTGGGGAGCCGTAACCTGCTTTTGGCAACCTGACTGCATTAGGAGCCAGGATGGCCCAGTGGCCAGAAAGCGGCATTGCAGGCTGAGTCCGCCCACTGCCAGCAGTTCGATCCTGAGCAGCTCAATGTGGACTCAGCCTTCCGTCCTTCCACAGAGGGTCAAATGGGGACCCAGATTGTTGCAGGCAACATGCTGACTCTAAAGCGCTTAGAGAGGGCTGTAAAAGCACCATGAAGCGGTATATCAGTCTAAGTGCTACTGCTATTTCCCTCCCTCCTTCCCTCCTTCCCTCATCATCTCTAAATTTCCTTCCTTCCTTCCTTCCTTCCTTCCTTCCTTCCTTCCTTCCTTCCTTCCTTCCTTCCTTCCTTCCTTCCTTCCTTCCTTCCTTCCTTCCAATACAATAGCAGAGTTGGAAGGGACCTTGGAGGTCTTCTAGTCCAACCCCCTGCCTAGGCAGGAAACCCTATACCGTTTCAGACAAATGGCTGTCCAGCATCTTCTTAAAGACTTCCAGTGTTGGGGCATTTGCAACTTCTGGAGGCAACTTCTGTTCCACTGATTAATTGTTCTAACTGTCAGGAAATTTCTCCTCCGTTCTAAGTTGCTTCTCTCCTTGATTAGTTTCCACCCGTTGCTTCTCATTCTACCCTCAGGTGCCTTGGAGAATAGCTTGACTCCCTCTTCTTTGGGGCAACCCCTGAGATATTGGAAGACTTCTATCATGTCTCTCCTAGTCCTTCTTTTCATTAAACTAGATATCCCCAGTTCCTGCAGCCGTTCTTCATATGGTTTAGTCTCCAGTCCCCTAATCCTCTTTCTTGCTCTTCTCTGCACTCTTTCTAGAGTCTCCACATCTTTTCTACATTGTGGCGACCAAAACTGGATGCAAATATTCCAAGTGTGGCCTCACCAAGGCCTTATAAAGTGGTGTTAACCCTTCACGTGATCTTGATTCTCTCCCTCTGTTGATGCAGCCTAGAACTGTGTTGGCTTTTTTGGCAGCTGCTGCCCACGGCTGGCTCCTATTTCAATGCTTGTCCACTCGGACTCCAAGATCCCCGATTCACAGTTACTACTGTTGAGTGAGGTACCACCTATGCTGTACCTGTGCATTTCGTTTTTCTTGCCTAAATGTAGAACCTTTCTCTTTTCACCATTGAATTTCATTCTATTAGATAGTGCCCAATGTTCAAGTTTGTCAAGATCCGTCTGTATCTTAAGCCTTAAGTCTTCTGGAGTGTTGGCTATTCCTGCCAGCTTGGTGTTATCTGCAAATTTGATGAGTTCCCCATTTATTCCCTCCTCCAAATCATTGATGAAGATGTTGAAGAGTCCTGGGCCTAAAACAGAGCCTTGGGGTCTCCCACTGCATCCTTCCCTCCATGTAGATGCAGTTCCATTGAGGACTCCACGTTGAGTGTGGTTGGTCAGCCAGTTACGAATCCATCTGGTGGTGATGCTGTCCAACCCACATTCTTCTACTTTACCTAGTAGTAGGTTATGGTCTACCTTATCAAATGCCTTACTGAAGTCCAAGTAAAGTATATCGATGGCATTCCTCTGGTCCACTAATTTTGTCACTTTGTCAAAGAATGCAATAAGATTTGTCTGCCATGTTGGCTTTTGGCTATTACTTTGTTTACTTTCCTCCCACCCTCCCTCCCTCCCTCTCTCCCTCCCTCCCTCCTTCCTTCCTTCCTTCCTTTCCTCAGTCCCTCCCAGTGGTGAGAAAGCAGCATTGCAGGCTGAGTCTGCCCACTGCCAGCAGTTTGATCCTGAGCAGCTCAAGGTCGACTCAGCCTTCCCTCCTTTTTTAAAAAATATTTTTTTTATTTTTAAAACAAAGAAAAACAAAACAACACTTGCAAAAAACTTTCCTCAATTTCATCAAGCATGTTGTTTGGTTACAAACTTTTGTGCATCGGTTTTTACAATTAAAAATAAGATCACTGGTCAAACTAAATACATCATCATCATCATTGAGCATCATGTGTTCAGATTACCACTAATATTAATCATCCATAGAGTAAACAATACTTATAATGTGGCATATTCAACTCCAGAAATAGTTTTCCATTGTTAATCCAAGTAGTTATTGAACATTTCAATTCATATATGTATCAATTATTCATTACATCATCATTAGTCCCTTTAACATATAAAAATCTTTCCAGTATAACATGGTCAATACTTACAATTATACATAGGGTTCAAATCATCCCACTCTTATGCATTGAATACATTATTGTCCTTTATATATCATATGATCAAACACTCTATTTCATAGCAAAAAAAAGCCTTCATAACAATGAGTATAACTTTCTGGTAGTACATAAATAAACAATTTGATTTCCATGTTTTTTTTATCCAACCTTTGGTAAAACAAATCCCATACCTTATAAAATTACTCATCTTCCTGTTCTCTAATTTCAAATGTAAGTTTACTCATTTCAGCACATTCCATTATTTTCCAAATAGTTTCCTCCTGTGTTGGTGTTTTCTCATTTTTCCAATTTTTTGCAAATACAATTCTAGCAGCCGTTACAACATTTACAATCAAATATTTCAAGTCTTGTATGTTTCTGGTATGATTCCCAATATAAAAAGTTCTGGTTTGAAGTCTATCTGTTAATGTATCATTTTCTCCAAACACAAATTGGATTTTAGTCCAATATCTTTTAGCTTCAGTACAAGTCCACCACATGTGGTAGTATGTGCCCGGCATCTGATGACATTTCCAGCATTTTTCGGATTTGTTCTTAGACATTCTTGCTATTCTCGTTGGGGATAAGTGCCACCTGTAAATCATCTTATACAAGTTCTCTTTATGTGCAGTTGACATTGTCATTTTATAGTTTTGAAACCACAGTTTTTGCCATTTCTCTAGGTCAATCCCATGCCCAAAATTTCCCCCCCAAGTTAACATAGTTTCTTTGACTTGTTCTTCCTGTAGCTTCACCTCTAATAGGTAGCCAGAGAGTTTTTAAATTACTTTTTCATTGGTACCTGTTAAGATTTTATCTAACTCAGTCATTTTATCATAAAAACCCTCCTTTTTTCGATCTTCATTGTATCTAGAATGTATTTGCACATATGAATACCAATTAACTTCGATTCCTTCCTGTTTCAAATCTTGTATGGATTTGAATTCTCCCTCTGTATTTAATGATTCAGCATATCTAACTGTTTGTTCCTTTTTGTATGTTATTGAATATGAAAAAGCTTCAATGGTTGATATCCAGACTGGAGTTTTTAAAGAGTGTAACCCCTTAACCTTCTCCCAGTTTAATAACAGAGCCTCTCTTATATGGTGCCTCCTAAAATAACCGTGTGCTTTGGTTCCCTCATACCATAAGAAAGCATCCCATCCCAACAGCAAGTCCTGACCCTCTAAATTGAGAAGCCCTACCATTTCTTAACATTATCCATTCCTTGATCCACCTCAGACTGGCTGCCGGGTGGTGTAGCTCCCAGTCAGGTATCCCCCTGCTATATGAATTTCAACACCAATTTATTTAAGTCTTCAAAATAATCTTTCCCCAATCTAATTGGGATTGTCTGGAGCAAATATAGGATTCTAGGTAGAATCTTCATTTTAATTGTAGAGATTCTCCCAATCATTGATAGTTGAAGATTTTCCCATTTCACCAAGTCCATTGCGATTTGTTGCTTCAATCTAAAACAGTGATCCTCTTTGAGGGAACTGCATCTAGCTGTTAAAAAGGTCCCCAAATATTTGACCTTGTTCGTAACTTCTTTTTTGTTTGGATGATATGTTCTTTGTCAAGATTTTTGTTTTGTCTTTATTTTCAAGCCTGCTACTTTTTCCATACTCCTCAATTCTTTCTATCAATTTGGGTGCGGATTCAAGTGGCTCCTCGAGAATGAAAACTAAATAATCTGCAAACACAACTTATATTTTTCTTTTTTCATAGTCATTCCCTTTATTTCTTCCTCTTCTCTGATCCTTCTGTTTAAAACTTCTAACGTTAAGACAAAAAGTAACGGTGATAATGGGCAGCCTTGTCTCGTACCTCTCTTTATTTCAATAGGGTCTGTCAATTCTCCATTTATCATTATCTTTGCTGTTTGCTTGTGATATACCGTTTGTATAGCTTGAATAAAATTCTTACCAAAGTTCATTTGTTCCATTTGTTGTATCATGAATCGCCAGTTCACATTATCAAAGGCCTTCTGCGCGTCAAGGAACATCAAGGCCATTTGCTTTTCAGGATGAGCCTCATAGTATTCCAAAGTGTCCAAGATTATTCTTATATTATCTCTAATTTATCTCTTTGGTAAAAAACAAAACATTTTGATCCGAATGGATAAACCCATTTAAATATTTTTTAAGTCTCTCTGCCAGTATAGAAGCAAATAGCTTGTAATCTGAGTTTAGCAAGGAGATTGGTCTGTAGTTCTTAATTTGTGTATGGTCTGCCTCCTCTTTAGGTAGCAATGTCATATATGCTTCTAACCATGAATTTGATATTTGCTTTCAACCATTACTTCATTCATAACTTCTAGAAGAGCCAAGGTGGCGCAGTGGTTAAATGCAGCACTGCAGGCTACTGCTAGATCAGCAGGTCAGCGGTTCAAATCTCACCGGCTCAGGGTTGACTCATCCTTCCATCCTTCTGAGGTGGGTAAAATGAGGACCCAGATTGTTGTTGGGGGCGATATGCTGACTCTCTGTAAACCGCTTAGAGAGGGCTGAAAGGCCTATGAAGCGGTATATAAGTCTACTGCTATATCTACTGCTATAGAAGGGGAAGAGACAAGGAGTCCTTTTAGTGTTTTGTAAAATCCCACTGGTGGGCCATCCGGACTGGGGGCCTTCCCATTCTTTTGCCTTTTAAGAGCTTCCGTTATAGCTCCGTCACTGTTATTTTACCTTCTAACATAGTTCTAATATTGTTGGGTATTGGGGGAAGATTTACATTTTGTAAATATTGTTTAACTTTTTCCTCTTTTATATTCTCTTGTTCATACAACTTGGCGTAGTAATCTTGTATGATTTTCTTCTTTTCCACATTTCCATAGCGGGTTTGTCCTTGTTCGTCTTTTAGTTGTTGTATTTTCTTAGCCTCTCTCTCTCCTTTCTCAGTTTATATGCCAACCATCTGCCTGGCTTATTTGAATTTTCAAAGTAATTCTGTTTAGCGCCTCCAATTTTTTGTGCCAATTCCTCCTTTTCCAGTAAATCCATTTTGTGTTTAATTATATCCATTTTTATTTTAATATCCTTCTTTTGTGGAGATTTCTGTAGCTCTTTTTCCAGGGTCATATAGTCTTTTTCTAAATCTTTGTCTTTTCTTTAAGTTTCTCATTCCTGTGTAGTCTATTATCAGGCCTCTAGAAAAGGCCTTCATTGTGTCCCAGAGATTCTGCATAGATGTATCTTCTTTTTTATTTTCTTTGAATAGGAAAGGCAACTCTTTTTCCATTTTCTGTACAAAGTCTTTCTCTTTCAATATCGTATTGTTTAATGTCCGTCTAGATCTTGTTCTTTGACCTCTCCGTTTGATTATAATTGAGTTATGATCCACCCAAGTACTTAATTCAATTTCCACTTCTTGTACATCACCAAATAAATCCATTGAGGCCCAAATCATATCTATTCTAGAGAATGATAAGTTTGTGTTTGAATAGAAAGTATATTGTTTTTTTTGTAGGATTTCTTTCTCTCCAAACATCTTTTAAGTTTATTTCATCCATCATCCTGGAGAAGGACTTTGGGAGTGTTTTTCTATTTGGTTTTATTGTTTTATGTGTTTTGGTTTTATTGTTTTATGTGTTTTGGTTTTATTGTTTTATGTGTTTTGGTTTTATTGTTTTATGTGTTTCATAATCCATGTTCTGATTTGTAATGCCATTAAAATCTCCTATCATACAGATGTTGACATAGTCTAGGTCGCAAATTTTCTTGTGGAGTTTTTTTATAGAATTCATCTTGTTTTTCATTTGGTGCGTAAATTGCAATTAAAAGTATTTTCCTAGTATTATCCATAATTTCCACCATCAAGATTCTTCCGTCTTCATCTGTATAAATTTGTTTCGCTGGAATTTTGTCTTTAATATAAAAGATCCCTCCTCTTTTCTTGCAGTCCGCCAAAGAGGTAAATTTTTTCCCAAGTTTTGGTTGTACTAATACGTGACCGTATCTTTGTTGAATATGTACTTCTTGTAAGCAAATTATGTCTAAACTTTTCTAATTTGTGAAATATTTTCCTTCTTTTGATTGCTGAATTAAGTCCATTTATATTATGAGCATTTTTTCTCCTTCCATCGTTATGCTTTATATATAGGATTTATGGCTCTAGTTGATCTTGGTGCCCGTCGTTCTCTAATATCTACACCCCCCCCCCATGGCACCTTCTTCAATATCGATCCCACCTCCGGCGCCCTCCGTCCTCTCAGTTTCAGTCATGGGTGTATCCAACAGTTGCACCATTAGTTCTTGTCCAGTCTTCTCGGCCTTCCCTCTCAGATGTTCTATATAGAATGAGTGAAGGAGGGAGGAGCTACGCGTCACAGCGCTACTGCGGCTTTCCAATTACTCTGGATAAGCCGTTGAATTCGGATCATCTGGACGGTCCAATCTGGACCCAAGCCATCCTGAAGAGACGGTGAGAGGAAGGGGAACATCCGGGAGATCCAGAGACACCCGCAAAGTCTCTGGAGACCTGTCAAAAAAAAACTTTTGTCGATGAGCCAGCCTCCCCCTGAGGAGGAGCCACATGTCACAGCGGTACTGCGGCTTTTCTGGTTACTCCGGATTAGCCGTTGAATCCAGATCGTCTGGATGGTCCTATCTGGGCCCAAGCCATCCCAAAGAGATGGTGAGAGGAAGAGGAATATCCAGGGGATCCAGAGACACCCGCAAAGTCTCTGGGAACCTGGGGAAAAAACCCCTTTTGCCGATGATCAAGAGCCAGCCCCCAGGGCTGCTGAAGCTGCTGACAGCTCCGTAAAGCAAGCGCAGGAGAGAGAAGCATGCCGTTTTGGTGAGACTTTTTCTAACTTTTTTTCTATTGCAAAGAGAACACCCTAAATTCGGAGACTTAAGGTAAAATGAGAATAACCAGAGACTCAGCAGCGGTCTTAAGCAAGGCTAATTGAGATCGTTTGTTTGTTTTTTCCCTTTTTATTACCGGAAGCCAGGCTGGACTTTCGCTACCATTTAAAGTGGATTCGTTGTTGGAGTCTTCTCTTTATTTCTAACTTCTTGACTTTTGGAAGTGATTTGAATAGATTTATTCTTTTTTTTAAACTGCACTAAAAATTCCGTTTCTTTTTTTCTCCTTTCCAAACTATTTTTATAGTCCGTGGGCTTTTTCCCTTGAATACGCTCTTTTAAAGGCAGAGTTGTAAGAGACGTGAGATCGGATATAATGTAACACTGCCACCTAGTGGACCTCTAAACAAAGTTGCCAATTTTTACTGCTGGAATTGTTTGGAGAAAACCTCTTTCATTCAAGGTTAAGACCTGATAAGAGGCAAGAACACAGTTGTTTATGCAGGTCTTTCTTGTGGATCTTTAGTGTCTGGAAACCTATTTTGGAAGATGAACGAAAACATATAAGGGAAAATTGATGTGACCTTGGAAAGGCCTCTACATCAAAAGGGGGGAAAAAACTTTGAACTCTCTCCTCTCTTCTTCTTTTTTTGCCGAGAGTGTCTATATCACTTTGCCTGGGATGTGAGGACCATTTTTTCTATTTGCCCTCCTTCCTCTTGTTTGTTGAAGCCTGGAAGTTTTGAAGTGTTGAATATTGTTTTTTCCCCTCTTCCTACCTTTTTGAGATATTTGAGATATATGAGACATCTGGACGGTTGGTTCTTAAATTTAAATGGACTGAACTAAAGGAATCTGCAAGCAAAAACTTTCTTTTTCCTTTTTCCCCTCCCATTTTTATAATGTTCCAATTCTTCTGCCCCCTTTTTTTCTCCTCTTTCCCTTTCTTTAAATTGGACCTTATGATTTGGAACTAATTGGACAAGGTGTTTAAGATTTTTATTGTCTTTTTGTTTTTTAACACATTTCCTATATTCTTTTTTACTTTTAACTCTGACCCCCTTGCCTACTTCTTTCACTTATTTACTCTTTCTTGTTCTACGTTTTTGAGATAATCCCAGTGGTTATCTGGGATATCTTTTTCCTCTCTTTTCTCGCTTTTTTCTTTCCCTTTTCTTCTTTTCTTATAGTCAACATTAATTGGACGAGCTACGAAAAGAAAAAGAGAGAATAAAATCAGGAAGATGAGCAGAAAGACCACCACCGGTGGGTTCTGCAGCAACGACTCCTACCTGCTCCCCGGTAGGAGGACAAAGATCAATATAGATGATGATTCAACAGGAAAAAGAGAAGGCTACATCATTAAAGGCAATTATGCAAGCAATACAAAAATCACAAACAAGCACTGATGAAAATCTAGATACGCTTGTAAAGAGGTCTGAAAATAGGGAAAAGAGGATGGAGACAATGGATCAGCGAATTGGGAACATAGAACAAAAAACAGGCCAAACAGAGGGAAAGATTGAAATTATACAAAATTGGATAGTGAAACAAGAAGACAGAATGCAAAAAATTGCTGAAAGAGAGGAACAAAGAGAGAAGAGGGATGAAGAACTCGACAGTAGATTGTGCGAAATGGAAACAGAAAGCAGTTCAATAATAGGATGGGAGATGGAGCACTCTGAGTATTTCTTAAGATTTCAAAATATAATAGAGGAAAAGGGAGAGAATCTCCCTCAAATAATATCTGAAATCCTGATAGATGTGTTAGAGATACCCGAGAGAAGATGATGGATGGCATAGACGAGACATTTTGGGTAAATACAAGATATGCAACGAGAAATGCTCTTCCAAGGGAAGTCCATGTAAGATTTACTAAAAAAGCACTGAAATTACAAATATTGCAGAAAACAAGAGACAGAAAACTGGAATACAAAGGCAAGGAGATTGTCGTCTTAAAGCAAATTCCAAGAAGAGGGAGAGAGAAGAGAAGAAAATATCAATTCCTGACTACAAGTTTACTTAAGATAGACGTTAACTATAGATGGCTGATACCGGAAGGTTTAATAAGGGTTAAAGAGCTGAGGTGGCGCAGTGGTTAAATGCAGCACTGCAGGCTACTTCAGCTGACTGCAGTTCTGCAGTTCGGCTGTTCAAATCTCACCGGCTCAGGGTTGACTCAGCCTTCCATCCTTCCGAGGTGGGTGAAATGAGGACCCGGATTGTTGTTGGGGGCAATATGCTGACTCTGTAAACCGCTTAGAGAGGGCTGAAAGCCCTAGGAAGCGGTATATAAGTCGAACTGCTATTGCTATTGCTATTAATGTTTCTATGGAAAGGACAAAGGTACAGAATTGATGCAATTGGAGAAGCAGAATCCTTCTATATAGGCTTCCCTCCTTCTGAAGTGGGTAAGATGAGGACCCAGATGGTTGGGGCCAAAGGCCGACTGTGTGAACTGCTTAGAGCGCCCCCTGTTGCAAAGCCCTGGGAAGCGGTGTGTAGGTCTAAGGGCGGCTGCTCTTGCCTGAGGAGGGTCCCTGGGCATTCTTCACCGGGAGTCTATGTGAACCCCACTCGAGTGAGATGGGGAGGGGGCTTAGGCCAAGGACCCTCCTCCTTTGGCTGCCATTGTTTGCTCCCAGGAGGCTCTGGGTTCAGGTTTCCCCCTGGGGAACCCCCTCCGTCCCCCAAGGGCCCAGGCAATGGGGGGGCCCTGGCCCTCCCCCTGAAGGTGGCTCTGGCCAGGCACTCGGGGGCATCCCAGGCTCGGAAGGCAGGAGCAGCACCAACCACTTGGGTGGGGCAGGGAGACCCCTGGCCACGGGCCCTGCCCTGACTGGACACGGCCTCTTGGGGCACCAGCGATACCAATGGCCTGTACGGATAGTGTTCAACTTACAACCGTCTGTTTAGTGGCCCAAGTTGCAGCGGCACTGAAAAATGATGCACTGCTGTGCATTTATGGCGGTTTCAGGGTCCCGGGGTCGAGTGGCTGCTTGTCCACTGACTCCTTATTTATGAAGGACAGTCTCCCGGGGTGTGTGTGTGTCATGTGATCCACATTTGCGACCTCCTGACAAACCATGGGGAACCTAGATTCACTTAACAATCGGGTTACTAGGTTTAAAACTTCACTTAACAACGAGGAGCGAGAAAGGTCATAAAATGGGTCAGCGCTCACTTAGCAACACAAATGCTCAGTTGTGGCCATAAGTCAAGGACTGCCTGTATTTTGGGGGGGGGACTCCCCTGAAATGCTTGGTGAGGGTCTCCTTTGCTGCCGACATGGGGCAGTGACGGGCTCTTCCTCCTTCTGCCTCCCCCTCCCCAGGTAAGCGGGAACTTCCCCCCCCTGAGCCATGCGGGGTCCAGGCCAACGGCTGCTGGCGAGTGCAGCCCCTTCACCGAGATAGCCATGAACAGCTGCCGCCACAACGGGGGGGCCATGGGGCCGCTGGGCCGCTTGGGCATCTCCCCCCGCCACCTGCGGGAGCTGGACGCCGAGACGCAGCCGCTGCAGACCTTCCCCGACTCCGACCTGGAGGTGGTGGTCTCCAAGGGCGAGCGGGGGAAGGGCTCGGACCCCCAGCTGGACGGACAGGTGGAGGAGGGGGACGTGCCCCCCCGGCAACCCAAGAAGAGGAGCCCGAACGTGGGCCATCGGCTGGGGCACCGGCGGGCGCTCTTTGAGAAGCGGAAGCGGCTAAGCGACTACGCCCTCATCTTCGGCATGTTTGGCATCGTGGTGATGGTGACGGAGACGGAACTCTCCTGGGGCATCTACACCAAGGTGAGCCCCCCAACCCCACCCCCCCACCCCTCTGGGCCTTCAGTGAGGGGGGCTGAGACACAGAAGGGCAGCCTTGGGAGGGGCCTCCCCACATCGCCCCCCTCCCCAAGGTCCCTTTCCCCCCCCCCAATTCCTGTCACTCCCTTGTCCGTCTCCTGTGACAAAACCCACCAGGATCCCCTGAGTCTGGGGGCTCCAATTCTTGGCACAGGCTCTGCCCTTCCATCCCACACTGAAGGGGGCTTTTCCCTGCAGGAGGGATTCCTCGCCCCCCTTCTGTAGGTCCCCATCCATCCTCCCTCAGACCCATGGCCTCCCCTCCCTCCCTCAGGCTCCACCTCTTCCCTCCTCCCTCCCTCCCTCCCTTCTTCCTTCCTTCCTCCCTCCCTCCTTCCCTCCCTCCCTCAGGCTCCTCCCTCTTTCCTCCCTCCCTCCGCCAGGCTCCTCCCCTAGAGCCAAGGTGGCGCAGTGGTTAAATGCAGCACTGCAGGCTACTGCTAGATCAGCAGGTCAGCGGTTCAAATCTCACCGGCTCAGGGTTGACTCAGCCTTCCATCCTTCCGAGGTGGGTAAAATGAGGACCCAGATTGTTGGGGGCAATATGCTGACTCTCTGTAAACCGCTTAGAGAGGCCTGAAAGGCCTATGAAGCGGTATATAAGTCTACTGCTATTGCTATTGCTATTGCTCCTTCCTCCCTCCCTCCCTTTCTTCTTCTTTCCTCCCTCCCTCCCTCTTTCCTCCTCCGTCAGGCTCCTCCCTCCCTTCCTTCTTCCTTCCTTCCTCCCTCCTTCCCTCCCTCCCTCAGGCTCCTCCCTCTTCCCTCCTTCCCTCTTCCCTCCCTCCCTTCCTCCCTCCCTCTTTCCTCCCTCCATCAGGCTCCTCCCTCCCTCCGCCAGGCTCCTCCTCTTTCCTCCTTCCTCCTCCCCTCCCTTCTTCCTTCCTTTCTTCCTCCCTCCTTCCCTCCCTCCCTCCCTCAAGCTCCTCCCTCTTCCCTCCCTCCCTCTTTCCTCCCTCCTTCCTCCCTCCCTCTTTCCTCCCTCTGTCAGGCTCCTCCCTCCCTCCATCAGGCTCCTCCCTCTTTCCTCCTCCCTCCCTCCCTTCTTCCTTCCTTTCTTCCTACCTCCTTCCATCCCTCCCTCCCTCAAGCTCCTCCCTCTTTCCTCCCTCTTCCCTCCCTCCTCCCTCCGTCAGGCTCCTTGCTCAACTCACCCCACTCTGACTGCCAGGATATTGCCTTGGCTTCAGCCCCCCTCCCATCACTCTCCCCCCAAATGTGTGGAGTCCCACCCACAGGATGGGGAGACTGTGTGGCTCCTGCCTCCCTCCCTCCGTCTCTTCCTCTCTCTCCCTCTCTCCTTCCAGGATTCTTCCTACTCCTTTGCCCTGAAATGCCTCATCAGCCTCTCCACTGCCATCCTCCTGGGGCTGATCATCATGTACCACGCCCGGGAGATCCAGGTGAGGAGGAGGAGGAGGAGGAGGAGGAGGTGGGGGCCTCTGCCAGCAGCAGCCGGGCCCAGGGAGGGGCAGAGGGCTGTGCTCCAGGGTGGGGGGACGGGGTGGGAGGGAGGCTGGTCCAGGGAGAGGCGGAGGCTCCGGCAGGGCTGCCCCTGGCCCTCCTTGCCCCGGACGGGTGCCAGGCAGGCACTGAAGCGCCTCGTGGGTTGGGGGCCCTGTGGGTTGGGGGAGGCAGCTGCGGTTGTCGCCGCCTCTTAAAACAAACCAGGTTGAGCTTCTCTCGTTGGGTTTCCTGGGGCAACTGAGGGGCAGCAGAGGATAATTCGGCCGGGCTTTTGTCCTGCCTCGGCCTGCCCCCCCCCCACCTGTCCTCCCCCCCCCCCCCGGGGCCTGGTCTGCTTGGCCGGGAATGGCTCCTTTCTGCTGCCCAAATTCCCCATCTCTGAACCCCACATGCCCCCTATCCATGAGAGCCCCGGAGACGGAGGCCCCTCTGCCCCCCTTCTGAGCGCCCTCTGTGCCCCGCCCAGCTCTTCATGGTGGACAACGGGGCGGACGACTGGCGCATCGCCATGACCTACGAGCGCATCTTCTTCATCTCCCTGGAGCTGCTGGTCTGCGCCATCCACCCCATCCCCGGCCAGTACGTCTTCACCTGGACCACCCGGCTGGCCCTTCACCTACGCCACCTCGGAGGCCAGCACCGACGTGGACATCACCCTCTCCATCCCCATGTTCCTGCGCCTCTACCTGATCGGGCGGGTGATGCTCCTGCACAGCAAGCTCTTCACCGACGCCTCTTCGCGCAGCATCGGCGCCCTCAACAAGATCAACTTCAACACCCGCTTCGTCATGAAGACCCTCATGACCATCTGCCCCGGCACCGTCCTGCTGGTCTTCAGCATCTCCTCCTGGATCATCGCCGCCTGGACGGTGCGCGTCTGCGAGAGGTAGGAGCCCGCCCCCCTCTCGCTTTCCAGGGGGGGGCGGGGGAGGAGCCGCCCTGCCCCCAAAGCTGGGCTGGGGGCGCAAGGCAGGCAGGCCAAGGACCAGGAAGCGTCTCTGGAAGGTCACTTGCCAGCAAGGCCCCCCGAAGGGCGAGCAGCGCTTCGTCCGGCGTTGATGAGGTCAGACCGGTGGGGGGGGGGGGAGGTTGCCTCCTCCTTTGGGCACCACGATATTAAAAAAAAAGACAACATTGAGGCTCTGGAACAAGGGTGTCAAACCGAAGGCTGCAGGCGGGATGCCCCGCGTGGGCTCTGGAAAGAGCGAAGGAGGGGCCTGCGGTGCCTCTGCCGGTGAACACAGAGCTCGGGAGGGGGGCAGGGGGGGCCCTCTCCAGCTCCGTTTTCGCTGACGGTTGGCTGCAGGAGGCTGTCGAAGCTGAAAACGGAGCTCGGGAGCCCGTTTTCTCTGGCAGAGCACCTGGGCCACCACCTGGGCCCTCGACCGCGAGAGATGAGTTGGCCACGCCCATCCTCCCCCCCCAAAAAGCTCAAACACAACTCTGGTGCGGCCCCCGGTGGAAGGGAGTTTGACAGCCCTGCTCCAGAAGGAGTGCAGAGAAGAGGAACAGAGGCGATTGGGGGGGGGTGGTGGCTGGAGGCTAAAACCTACGGAGAGGAGTGGCTGGGATGGGGAAGTGTCTAGGACAGTGTTTCCCAACCTTGGCCACTTGAAGATGTCCGGACTTCAACTCCCAGAATTCCCCAGCCAGCGAATGCTGGCTGGGAATTCTGGGAGTTGAAGTCCGGACATCTTCCAAGTGGCCAAGGTTGGGAAACACTGGTCTAGTGAAGAGGAGGATTCGGGGTGACATGATTGCAGTCTTGAGGGGCTACCCCAAAGAAGAAGAAGAGGGGGGGTCAAGCTGTTCTCCAAGGAACCAGAAGGCTGGACGAGAAATAACGGATGGAAACTCACCAAGGAGAGAAGCAACATAGAACTAAGGAGA
>NW_028261381.1:183697771-183707771 GCF_051295495.1 Thamnophis sirtalis | reverse complement strand
GGGCTCGTGGGCAGCGTCCTGGCTGGGCAACATGGCCGCTCTGTGGCAGAGACTTTTCCCTTCCGTCGTCTGCCTGCACGACCCAGAGGTTTAGGCTGCCTAGGTGGAAATCCCACAGGTCCTGCTGCCTGGGAGGGGGGGTCGGGCGAAGGACCCCAAGGGGGCAGGAATGACAGAGAAGTGAAGGGAAGCAGAAAGGCAGCTGGGGGTGGGGGAAGGGTCCTCTCCCCTCTGCCCTCCCCGGAGAGAAGAAGAGGAGGGGGTGGCTTTGTCTGCAGGGGAGGGGGAAGCCGCTCCTCCCTCCCCCCCTGCTTTTCTCCCGATGATGAGGAGGAGGAGGAGGAGGAGGAAGAGGAGGCTGAGCCGGGATTTTCGCTTCCAGGCTGAGGAGCGTGAAGCTGGAGCAGAGGAAGCTGAGCGACCAAGCCAACATGCTGGTGGATCTATCCAAGGTTTGTGGGGAAACTGGAAAGGCAGGAGGGGGTTCTGGTGGTGGGGAGGCCTCACCCATCCTCCCATGCCTGAGTCCCTGGGGTGGACTTGGGGGCCCGGGAGAGAGATGGGCTAGGGAACTCCCCCCCCCCTGCACAGAGGGACTTTATTAAGAGCCATCTGGGTGGGTCCCCTCTCCTCCCTCCCTTCCCTCCCCTCCCCTCCCTCCCCTCTCTCCCTCCCCTCTCTCCCTCCCCTCCCTCCCTTTATGAAATGATGGTCTTGGGGGGCATTTCTAAACGTTTCGGCCGATTCCCTTCATCTCCGAGGGACACTTTCCAAAGGCCCCCTTTTCTGCCTGTTGTTTCGTGCAGCAGCATTTAAGGACCAAAAACCCTGGTGGAATTTGGATCCGCCGTCCTGGCTGCCATCTTGATAGTTTTGACCCCACTTTGCCGATGCCCCCGAAACCCTCCCCCCCCGCCCAATTTCTCCAGTCCTCTGTCCTCACTTCCCTTGTCTCCCACGGCTGCCCCCAGGTGGATCCAACTCCCCCCCCTGCGGCCGACTAGACTAGTCGCTAACCCCTCCGTTTCCAGCCCCCGTCTTCCTTGGGGCAGCACGGAATCCATCCGGCATTCCCTGCAAAGGACCCAACGTTCTTGCTTCCAAGACCTCCTGCCCAGCTTATGCCCGGAGTAACGGAGCCAGAGGGGGCCCTGGAGGTCTTCTAGTCTGCTCAAGCAGGAGCCCCACCCCCTGTGCCGCTCCAGACGAAGGGTTCTCCGACCTATTCTTTCAAAACCCCTTTACTTAAAAGCCCATCAGTGGCACTTCGTGGCTTCTTGATTGCCTTCCAGTTGGTTCCTGTTGAAGAACCATTAACCAGCGGAAGGGAAGTTGCCTCCAGGGGTTGTGGGGGCTCTTATCACTTTGAAGGGGGTCTCGGACAGCTATTGGTCTGGAGTGGTAGGAGGCCTCCTGCTTGAGTGGGGGGGGGGGTTGGACTAGAAGACCTCCGAGGTCCCTTCCAGCTCTGAACTTCACAGGTTGAACTACCCAACTACCCAGGGAAGGGAGGGCAGGGAGGCCGTCAAGGCGTTTCGGCTCCATTCGGGGCGTTGGACGGACCCCGGGGGGAAACGGGGGGCTGGCGGGAGAGGAAGGCAGACGCTGCTCCTGCCCCTCTTCCACCCATCATCCCCTGAGGTTCCGTATGCTCGTAAGGGGAGCCCCACAAAGAAAGCAATGCGGTAGTCTAGCGGTAGTCTACCCATCCCCAGGTGACCTCCTTTCCCCTCCTCTTCCGCAGACCCAGAGCATCATGTACGACATAGTGTCCGAACTGCAGGAGCGCAACGAAGACCTGGAGAAGCGCATCAGTGCGCTGGAGGGCAAAATTGACACGCTGGGGTTCACCCTGCATGCGCTGCCCGGCCTCGTCAGCCAAGCCATCTGGCAGCAGCAGCAGCACCAGCCCCGGCCCCACCCAAGGCCCTACGGCGCCCCCCACGGCTCGGAGCGCTCTCTCTGGACCCCCACGCAGCAGCGGCAGAAGTCTCCCTCCACCGCCCCCCACACGTCCTCCAACAGCGGGTGACGCGCGCCGGAGCCCCAGAGCGGCTCTGCTACCTATGGCCATCGTGTGGCCGGATTCCCTCTGAGATTTTTCTGGAAAGCCCCGGAAGGACAGCCACCGCCTCCTACTTGTTCCGGGTGGAGAGGGAGGGCTGGGCGGTCTTTGGCTCAGCCGGGAGAAGAGGCCACTGTGCCCGGCCAGTTCCAGTCAAGCTTTGGGGCAGGGAAGAGCGGTCTCGGTAGAAACAGTGCATGTTCATGGGAAGGAAGGAAGGAAGGAAGGAAGGAAGGAAGGAAGGAAGGAGAAGGGAAGCGGGTGGGCAGCTTCAGATCTTCAGCGTGAAGAAGGAAGGAAAAATCTCAGCACTCTCAGGAAGTGGGGGGGGGGCTGCTCCCCTTCCTGTGGGCACTGCAGACAACGGGTTACAGCTTACGGGGATGGCATCACTGTGGGCGTTTGAACCAGCCCCTCGGCTTCCAGAGAGCCCTGGAGAACTTTACTTTTTATAATAAATTGGAAGGAATCCCTTTCGGGTCAGCCTCGAAGTGCATCGCAACACTTGGCACGATTAATATTCTGATTCGTTGCCCAAAACGCGCCCCACGAGTGTCTTTCCACAGCATAAAAAGAGGTGGCAGCCATGACCGAGTTGGGTGTTTCATGGAATAGCGAAGGGAAGAGAAAGTGACACAGCCGCTGCCTGGTGCTCGTTGCTTGTCCATCGTTGTTGATGTACAGCTCAACCCTACTAGATGTGTTAAAACAAGG
This sequence comes from Thamnophis sirtalis, assembly GCF_051295495.1. Taxonomy (NCBI): domain Eukaryota; kingdom Metazoa; phylum Chordata; class Lepidosauria; order Squamata; family Natricidae; genus Thamnophis; species Thamnophis sirtalis. The sequence continues at coordinate 183,704,992 of NW_028261381.1, read as the reverse complement.
GCGGGGGGGGGGGTGTTTTCCCAAGGCTGCCAAGAATGTCTTGGCACAGCGTTCCCCAGCATTTCTGGCCTGGTAGACTGGCGGAAGTGGCTGGGGGGGGGAGGGGATGGTTATCTACACGGGTGCCACTTTCACAAAGGCAGCTTAATGCGCGTTCTCTCGCCCATCACTTCCACGGCACGGTTCTGAATGGACTGTGGTCCGGCACTGGGCAGCAGACCCTTCCCCTGGCACACACTAGGCAAGGGGAAGATGTGTAGACACCACATTTGTTTCACTGCCGATTCTACACAGCTCCCCCCTTGGGCTTCCTCCGTGCCCTTTGTACGCTTGGCAGGCCTTGTGGATGAGGCCTTCTGGGAGGGCACTTCTGTGCCAGCGCTTCCCAGGTGGTGGTGCCTGTGCCCCAACCCCTTCAGGGGGGGCTTCAAGTGTCCTTGGGGAGTTCTTCTCCCTCCGTGTGAACGTTTTCCCCCCAAAAGGGAGCTGCCCGACAGCCTGTGGTCTTTTCAGCCACCTGTGGGCAGACGTGCTCTTGAAAGAACTCCCGTCTCTGGTTGTTCGTCTTGCCCCTGATGCCCAGGGCTCTGCCAAGCCCACCCATGTGGAAGGGGCTGAGCTGCCTGGCGTGCCTGCTACAGGGTCCGCCTTCCACGGGCCCACAGGAAGGAAAGGGCTCCGCAGCTCTGCAGACCTTCAGCTTTGTGGCTGTGGGCCCCGTCCACGGAAAGCACAACTTTCCTCTTCTGCCCACTGAGTTCGGTCCAAGCGGTCAGTGCTCAGGACAGGGGTAGCCAAGGGAACCGGAGGGGTCTGAATTGCCCTTGGATTGTGGCTTTGAGTTCTGTGGGTGCGTTGCGTGAGGAGGAGCAGGCTGGCGCAGGGTCTTTGAATATTGATGGTGAGTCCAAAGTTGACCCAAGCTGTAGAGAATTGTCCGTACTGACGGGCATCTCTGGCTCCGGGGCAGCATTTGGGGTACAATCGTTGGCAGAGAGGAAGCTGCCTAGTAGAGTTTTCCTTCACTTTCGGGATAGTCTGAAGTCTCCTGGGCTGAAGATCTGGATGCCCCCAAAGCTGACACCAAACCAGAGCATAGAAGGACTCGAGCAGTGCAATGTTGGAAGACGAGGAGAGGCTGGCCGTAAAAAACCCCAGAGTCAGGCACGATGGAAGGAATCCTTTCGCATCGTCACGAAGGTCCTCAGGTTGACGAGTTTCTCATCCACTCTGGAGTTGCGGCTGATTCCTGAGAAGCCCAGCAAGACGTGGAGGTAAACACCATGCGGAACAATGTGGGTGCCAGCACAGCGTCCACTTGACACCCCTGGCGACTGGGAGTGCCTGGGAGGATTCTCCACCATCCGGCACCCGTTGGCCATGAAGGAACTGGCACGCCTCCCATCTGAATGAATACGTTGGGTAGCAACTGATATTCTGACAATGTCAAGCCAGCCTCCCTCGTCAACCGAGAAAGAAACCACTTAACTCCATTCCGCAGAATTCAGAGTACTTTTGCTGGTTATGAAAAGATAGCAGCTAAGCAAAGCAAGATCTGAGCCAAAAGGGCGCGAAACCATAGATATCAATATGTGACCCAACCTCCCCTCCCCCTGGTAACCCCATCCCACACTCCAATCCGCAAATCATTCAGGTGTCATGTGGGTTCCATCTTCAAAAAGTATCATCAGGGTTAAAAAAGATTTAAAACTCGCACCAAACGACATGTTTATATCCACTCTCTCTGGGCTTTTGCAGTTACAGTCAGCATCGGCTGATCCGGAAATCATTGGCAAGGAGGGCTTTCCTTAGGTTCGCAGAGATTTTGCGAACATCTCTGGGACCACTGGAGTTCCCTCCATCTATCACTGTCTCTTCGGGACAGCTTAGATCCAAAAGGAATCGTCCAGATGACCCGGTTAGATGGTCTCTCAGGAACTGCCTGAAAGTCCGTCTTCTCACTGCTAAGCCCCACCTTCTTCCCCCCAAAAAACTCCCTTTTCACAATCTCTCCTGTACTTAAAACTTCCCTTCCCAAATGCCAGCCCCCCCCTCCCCGTTTCAATGGCAGCCGAAAGCAAATAGTGAAACAGAGGGCTGACATCCGGCCCTCCTTCAGGAAAAGAAGTCATCCCTGCAAGAAAATAAAACAATAGAAAAAAGATAACATAAGAAATGTACATTTTCAGTTAGGATCAAGGTTTATCAGGGTACTTAGCGTAGAACTTCCGCAAGAGTCTAGGAGCCCTAACATGGGATTTATCAACCCATTCAGCTTGGGAAGGGGAAGAATGCTTCCAGGAGACTAGATACTGAATTCGATTTCCTATGTTTCCTGGAGTCCAAGATTTCTTTAAAATGTTGCTCTCCCTCAATTAGAAGAGGGGCAGGGGGGGGCAGGTAGGGGCGCATGAAAAGAAGAAGTGTGCTCTGGCTTCAACAGGTTTACATGAAACACAGGATAAATCCAGTAAGATGCTTTTGTAATTCCAATCGTACAGAAACAGGATTAGTGATTTTCACAATAGGGAAAGGTCTGACGTAGTTCAGCCCCAATTTCTTTGATTTCTGGGTGGTTTGTAGAAACTTGGTGGACAAAAACACTCAATCTCCTACTTTGTACCCCCTTTGCTTCACCCTCTTTTGTCAGCCTGTTTCTTGTGCGCCCGGTGAGCAGCCTCCAAAGCTTTGCGGGTCATGGGCCAAATTTGGCAAAGCTGGTCACTCCACTCGAAGAGGGACAATATTTGTGGTTTTTCTCGAGGTAATTCAGGAATCGGTACAAAGTCCTGTCCAAACACAATCCTAAAAGGGGTTAAGCTGGTACTGCTGTGCACAGAGTTGTTGTATGCCACCTCAGCATGTGGTAACAACTCAGCCCAATTGTCCTGCTGATAATTGATGAAACACCGGAGGTACTGTTCCAAAACAGAATTAGTCCGTTCACAAGCACCGTTAGTCTGAGGATGGTGGGTGAAGCTTAGCCACTGGGCGGAGCCAATTAACTTCAGAAACTCCTTCCAGGAGGTGAACTGGACGTCCCCCTATCTGAAATTATGCATTCAGGTAATCCATGCAACCAGTATACATGTGAAATAAACAACTTAGCTGACGATTAAACCCTCTGGCCACCTCAATGAATGTTGAATGTTTATTTCATTTATATGTTGCCCTTTCCCCCCGAAGGGGGACTCAGGGCGGCTCACAACTCAAACCAGGGAAGGGGGGATACAGACAAATTAACAACAACACAAAAACAATACATGATTTAAAAGCACACAACAATCATACCATTCAATCACTATCTCCAGCATGCGCAGAAGAAGGTGAGAACAAAACTCCCTTTTTACAATCTCTCCTGTACTTAAAACTTCCCTTCCCAAATACCAGGCCTCCCCCGTCCCCCTGTTTCAATAACAGCCAAAAGCAAATAGCGAAACAGAGGCTGACAGACATGATCTTCCATGCGCCTTGTGGGGCGACACAATGAAGGCTTTGTGAGGCCAGCAAAGATTGTACAGAGATGACCATTCTGCTCCCCACCGTTCTCCTGAAGGTGGCACTTGGCAAAATTCACGCCAGCGGTGTGGGGGCCACACTGTGACTCTGGCAACAGAACTAGCTGCAGATGCAGGACCAGAAAACAAACAAACAATGATTTTTCCTGGGTTGGAGGAGCAGCAAGATTCCTCAATGGTCGTTGCATGCAGGTCGTGTGCCTTCTCCTCCTGTAGAAGGGCACCATGGATGCATCTTTCACTTCCCGAGGAAGGCACTCCTGCTTTAAAAAAAAGAGGGAAACCTCAGGTATGTTTCTCTACAAATACACTACCATCGACTTTGTAGATCTGGGCAGATGTGACGTCTGCCCCTCAGGCTTTGCCACTGGGGAAGCCGGCTGGCAGTTTTCATGACTGCTACAAGCGATCAGCCTTGGCACTGATGGGTCCAGCCTGGGCAACTCTGTCTGTTGCCTCATCGTTAATGTCAAGGCAGCTAAGGATTGAGAGGGTCCAGCCCACCTCTGCGGGGTCTCGGCCTTGTCTGTCACGAGAGTTGTAGCACCTGTACCAGATCTGGGCATTTTATGGCCTGCAAACCACATCCATCCTGCAGGCGGTCCCAGTCTGACCTGCAGCATTGGCATCGGTGCATAGCAAAGGGGTCTCAGCAGGAGGCAGGGCAGTGGTGCTGCAGAATAGGAGTGTGTGGCATTGGTGGAAGTGGGGTGTTGGCTGTGGGGTAGCAGTGGGTGGCAGGGTGGTGCCAGCATGAGGGGAGGGGATCCTCCACAACAGTTCCGGTTTCTCGTGTGGCCCCTTGGGAAAATTCACTGTCCACCCCTGATCTGTGCTCAGGAGGGGGGAATTCCTGAGAGAGCGTTAAAAGTGGGTCTCCAAACTTGGCAAGGTCACAGTTAATTATGAATAGGTCAACCATCCTGCAACAGTTGAACGCAACCCTCCCCTCACAAGTCCCCCTTCTAAGGCGAAAGACTCGGCTGCTGGAGGGGTGTGTTAGAGTCGCTGGTGGCATCTGCATAGCATTTGCATAGCACCAGAGGCTGCTGGGAAGAGCTGCTCACTGTGAGTTCAGGAGCACCGAGACAAAGACCAATTAGCGGCTGACCCACAGACCTAACAGCCCACGAATCATATAAGTGCCCATCTACGACACAGTAGTTGACCCCTGGTAAGTGCTTCTGTGACTGCGGTTTTATTTTGGAAAGGTCTGGTTCCGTTCAATGCAACCCTTGTGTTGCAGCTGCCTTTTGTGGCTCTCTTTAAAGTTGGATACCGTCCTATTTGTAAGCAAATTGCTCCTCTACACAGACCGCCTGCTTGTGTAGAGCATCTAGTCTGTGCGCCCAGGCAGAAATGAAGTGGCCAACACAGCCGGTGTGTTTTATTGAGCTGCCCCCCTTTCCGCCCCCTCTTGCACCAAGACCCCACTGGAGAAGGGCGGTGAGGACCAGGGTGGGATCTGGCAGGGTGAGAGCAGTCCGTGTTATGTCCCGGGTGGATTCCTCCAGTTCAGAGACAGCCAGCCTTGGTTCGAGGCCAGTGCAGCATCTGAGGAAGCCCCGATGGAGAGTAAACACCGGTGGTCCACAATGTCCCTGCGGCTGAAGGCCAGAGCTCCAAGTCCACCACCTGATGAGTCCTAGAACAATCCCCAGTTGGAGGTTATGACAGACGGATGGTGTACTGGAACGGATGTGGAAGCTTTAACCCAATGACAAAGGTTGGCGATACGGTCAGGGTGTCCATATTTCATGATTTTGACCTCCCGGGCGCCTCTCAGCCAGCAGTCAGTGACCCCGGAGGTTGCTGCTTTTTTCTGTGCACAGTCAGGTGTGATGAAGGCTGAACCGGATGGGCTGAAGGGTTCGACCAGCAACGGAGCCTTTCTCTGCACTGGAGCTCTTCAAGGCGCTGAAGTACACGGTTGCGTCATGCACCCCTCGCATGGTGGTTGAGTTCGCAGAGACGCAGGGTGCGGTCGAGGGCTTCAGGGCCACGGAGGCTCCTCTGAAACCCTTGTCAGTGAGTTGGCAGCAAGCGCATCGCACGCTCCTCACCTTGGTGTAGAGTAGGCAGCCCCTCGGCTGTGTGTCCTCAAGTACAGGTGGGGGAACACCCAGGAGGAGCACAACAGCCACTCACGACTGTCCGCCTGACATTTGGGATCCTCAACTCTTGGCCGCCAATGGATTTGAAGAGCAGCTTCCTCCCCTCGACTGGCACGCCTGCCTTGGGGGGACGGCTGTGGAGTTCGCTTTGCGTGGTTTGTTAAGCTCCCCCCGCCCCGTGGAATGGAAGGCACCACGTCACACAGCGTGGCAGGTTCCATGCGGTCTTTCAAACTGGGCCTCCTGCAGGAGGGGATCGAGGCGGTGGAGGCCCCCGAACCTCCGTCTTTGGCTTTGGGGTGGAAGTCAGCTGAGGGGAGAAGGCTTCAGGAGGCACAGCTGGCGTCTCGCCACGGAGCGAACTGGGCAGTCCAGTGTCTTCAGGGTGTTGTGATGCGTGTGACCTGGCGTGACCTTATGTGTGGATTTGGGCAACCAGAGGCACCTTCAGTGGCTTCAGTGGTGCCTTTAAGAGCTCCTGCAGCAAAGCCTTTGGGCTGGGGAGGCCTGGGCTGAAGTCTTCCTGGGAGCCTCCTGGGCTGTTTCCATGGGCTCGGCCCCTTCTCTCTCCCCATGGGGCCAAGAGAAAGGCGGAGGCTGAATATTGACACCTTTACAGGGTCAGAATAAGAAAACTGCCTGAAATCTAATCTGGTGGCTAAAGAAAGTCCACAAATCCCTGCGAAGAAGCAGCAGAAACGTTTGGTGCTCCTGGAGTCGCGCTCTCCTGGCCCACAGCGCGGCCGTTGCTGCTTCCGACGGTCATCGGGAGAATTGTCCCAAAGAAGCCCATTCCCCTCTGCCTTTGCCCCAAGGGAAACCCCCCAGGAGCCTCAAAGACTTTGAGCCAAAACTGCTCGTTTGCAGTGGAGCAAGATACTTTTTTGGGGTGGGGATGCAAGGGGTGAGCCCCCCACCAACGTTTTAAGAAGAGGGGAGCCTTGTGTGCAGCTCGTGGCCCAGGAAATGCTGTGCTGGTGGAAGGGAGAACAGACCCCACAAAATGTCGACATCACCTGAGAGTCAACGAGGAAATCGAAGCCGGAAAGAGGCCTGAGAGTTCACAAGGAAGACCCTCGGTAACGCTCCCAAATCAGCCACAAAACGCTCGCAAGAAAGGAGGCTTCCACACCCCTCGTCCCCCTGAAACTCTCTGGGGAGAACGGAAGCCTGGAAAGAGACCCAAGAATGTTTCTGAGCTCTGCAAGGAAGGTGGGGGGGGTGCGGGGGAGCCTAGAAGAGCCGGACCCTTGAAATAAACAGAGGTACGAGACAAGGTTGCCCATTATCACCGTTACTCTTTGTCTTAACACTAGAGGTCTTAAACAGAAAGATCAGAGAAGGAGAAGAAATAAGAGGAATGAAAATTAAAAAAAGAAGAATATAAGCTACAAGCGTTTGCAGATGATTTGGTTTTTATTCTTGAAGATCCACTAGAAACAGCACTCAAATTGTTAGAAAGAATAGAGGGATATGGTGTTGTCATATAACTCCTTGTGTAGGTGTGGCGGTCACCCATGGCCCAGGGCATAACAGGGCATGCGCAGCCACGCTGAACCACAGGAAACAAACTACATAACATCCTGATA
>NW_028261381.1:183618237-183697571 GCF_051295495.1 Thamnophis sirtalis | reverse complement strand
GCCCCCCCCAGGTGGAAAAACAGGCCATCCCCCCCCCCCAGGAGACTGGTGGGAACTTAGCCAAGGACTGTCCGGTGGGCAGAGGGGGAGGCAAGGCCAGGGCAAAGCAGCAGCACCCTTGGGAAGGCCCGGCAGACAGGCCGACCATTCAGGCCTGCCTCATGAGGACTAGCGTCTTACAGAGTCAGCAGCCCAGCAGAGGCTTCCTGGGAAGGTCTGCCCCATTTTGCAGAAGGCAAGGGGGGCTCTGGAGGGGCAGGGGCACGGCGGAGGCCCGGAGGCTATCCAAGTGCTGAAAGCAGCCAGCGGGCAGACGTACCACATCACCCACTCAAGAAGAGCCACAGATTGACCGGGTGGGTCAGTGGCCGTTTCCTGGGGCAGGAGCCACAGCGGCCGAGGCTCAGAGGGGAGGGCAGGGGGCCTGGGCAAAAGTGGGGCAGGGGGCTCCCTGATGACCACTGGGGCGTCCAGTTCGGTCCCCACCGTCTCCAAGTAGGGAAAGTCCCCTCCTGCTTGGTGCAGAGTGCGAACGCAACTGCTTTTGAGGCTGCTGCTTCTCCCTTGAGATTCACACCATGAGGTCTGGAAACTTGGGCGGGGGGAAGATGGTCTTTGCCAATCCAGTGGCAATCAGCTCTCAGGAACCTTTCTGGTCTTGCCCATGCCAACCCCCAGCCCCTCCTTGGTCAGGGAACATGGAAAGGCCATTGGGAAAGCAAAGGAAAAGAGGGCTTCCAGTGCACAATGAGAACTGGTGCCTTAGCTTCAGCACAAGAGTTTGATCTGCAGGGTCTCGGAGACCTCTGAGGACTACAGCTATGGGGAAGGGGTCTCTTTTGGGGTGACCCTGGGCAGGGGGTGGGATGCCTCTAGCTGACCCCAGACCTTCAACACCCCAACCTCAGGAGGGAGCCCCCCTCACCTCTTTCCCAATGGGGGTGGAAGGAAGAGATTGAGGGGGGAGACTCCAGTTGAGAGTCCCCCCATCTCCCCAGGAATCCTTGGGGGGGGGGGGCTGGCAGAGCAACGTGGCCCAGTTTTGACCCTCTAAGACCCTGAACTGCCCACTCGCTGCTCCCCAAAACTGCAGGTCCTCTTTGCCCCCCAGAGTCCTCACCCAGCCAGACCCCCCAGCTGGGCTTCTGGGCTTCTTCCAGGCTGGGCTGGCCAAGGGAGCCAGCTGGGGCCCCTCCCCCCTGCGCCCCACCTGAGCTGCCCCCCCCCCGCAGAAGATCAAGGCGCCAGCGCAGGCCCCCTCCCTGGAGGCAGCGGCCCAGCAGGGACCCTCCCCAGCCAAGCCAGCCGGGGCCACAGGTGCCTTAAGCCTCACGTGGCCTCAGGTGCGCCCGGGGGGGGGGGGACGCGGAGGCAGCCGGGACCCCCAGGCAATCTGCGGCACAGGCAGCTCCACGTGGCCCAGCCGGGCGGCAGGTGCGGGCGGGCGAAGCACCTGCAGCGCCGGGAAGGCGGGGGGGGCGTCACGGGCCCGGGGGGGGGGGGTTCACTGGCGCTGGCATCCCCGCTCCGGAGCCCCCCCCTCTCGCCAAGGCCCCCCCGGGCGCCCCCCGTTGACGACCGGCCATTCCTGGGGGGCTGCCACCCCCCCGTCGGCATGGCCCTCCATCCGCGAAGGGAGGAAGGGAGGGGCCGCCCGCCGGGCAAAAGTCCCGCAGCCGCCCAGGCCAAGGAGCCGAAGAGGCCGCGGCGAGGATGGCCGCCTCCCCCTCCCCTCCCTCCCTCCCGCGAGACCGGCCCTCCGCCGCAGCCCCCCCGCCGCCGCTCCTCCCCAGGCCCCGCAGAGGCCGCCTCGCCCCCGCCTGCCCCCCCTCCCTCCCTCCGCAGCGGCGCGGCCTGGCCGGAGGGCGAGTGGGGGGGGGGCGCAGGCCGAGCCCCCCCCGCCCTCCCCTCCCCTGCGCCCCCCCTCCCCTCCCCTGCGCCCCCCCCGCGCGGCACCTGCAGGTGTAGCTGAGGTTGCGGCGGATGCTGCGCTTGAAGAAGCTCTTGCAGCCCTCGCAGGTGAAGACGCCGTAGTGCTTCCCCGCTCGACTTGTCCCCGCAGACCACGCAGTCCACCGGCGCCGCCCCCGCCTTCTCCTCCTCCGCGCCCCCGCCGCCCCCGCCGCGCTCCGGGTCGCCGGGCGGGGAGGCCGAGTCGTCCTCTGCGGGCCGCGGGTAGCCCTTCTCCAGCCCGTTGCTCTCCCCGCCGCCGCCGCCGCCCCCGCCGCCTCGCCCCAGCCCCCGGTCACCATGGCCATAGCGGCCGGGGCGCGGCGGAGCGGGGCCGGGGGTGCGCGGGGGGCTCTGCGGCCGGCCTGCTGCTGCTGCTGCTCCCGCGCCGGACGGGCTCTCCGTGGGTCGGGGGCCGAGGGGTCCCGGCCGGGGCGGCGAGGCAAAGTTGGGCCGGGGCGGCTAGGGGCGTCGGTCGGCCGCGGCCCCTGCCGAAGTTGGCCGGACCAGCCCCGGCGCCGCCCCCAGCGCCGCCCCCGCCGACGGCCGGCCGAGAGGGGCGCCTAGCAGCGCGGCGGGTCCGGGGGCGGCGGGGGGGGAGGCGGGCGGCGGCGGCGGGGGCTCGTCCCGGGCGCCCATGGCGGGACGGGCGGCGATGGGGCTCCCGGCCGGCCGCTCTCAGCGCATCGCGGCGGCGGCGCAAAGTTCAGGGCCGCGCGGGCTCCGGCTGCAGCCCGCCGCGCACAGCTCTCCTCCTCCTCCTGCTGCCTGCCTGCCTGGCTGCTCGCTCGCTCCTCCCTCGCCGGCCCTCCCCTTCCGCCTGCCCGCCAGCCCGCTCGCCGGGGCCGCCTCCCGCTCCGGCCGCCGCTTCCTGCCCGCGCCTCGCGCCGCTGCCCTGGCCGCAGGCCGCCTCTGAGCGCGTGCAGAGCGCCCGGCGCCCGCCCCCGCCCTCCGCCGCCGCTCCGGGGACCCCAGGCGCCCCGCGCGCCTCTGCCCGGCTGGGGGAGAAGGAGCCCCGGGAAGGGTCGCTTGGCGGGGGGTTCCCGAGCCCCCCACGCCCGCCGCCCCCCTCCACGCCCTCCGCCGCCGCTCCGGGGACCCCAGGCGGCCCCGCGCTCCGCTGCCAGGCTGCAGCGCCAGAGCCCCGGGTGGGGGTCGCTTGGCGGGGGGTTCCCGAGCCCCCCAATCCCCTTCCGGACCTTGCGGGAACATTCCTGCCGCCGCCCCGCTTCTGCCTCCCGGTCGGCCTGCCGCTTGCCGCCCCGCAAAGGTCCCACGGGAATGTTCCCCCCCCCCACGGGAATTCAGGCACGCGGTTAGTGGGGGCGTCCCTCAGCGGGAGAAGCTCCGGAGAGCGCAGCGGGGGAGCCGGCAGGGCGGAAGAAGGTGGGGATCCCTTTGCAACACTGTTGCCGCTTCTTCCCTTCCCTTCAGGGAGGGGGGCTGCCCGGAGGGTCCTTTCCGTGCCTGAGTGAGGGTCTGCAACCTCCCCCCCCCAGATGATGACCAGTCAGGCTGGCCAAGGAGCCTGTGGGGTCTTTCCAGGCCCCTCCCTGAGAGCGAAGGGGAGGCCAGGTGAAGCACGGGGGGGGGGGGGGAAGGTTGCAGACCCTCACTCAGGCACGGAAAGCGCTCCTGACACCCCCTTCACTTGTGGGCATTGAAAACATTTCTGCTCAGAGCCCCAAGGCCTGGAATTGAAACGCCCCCCAAATGCTTCAGGGATTCCGGCCAAGGGAAGCCCCCCCCCCGCCCCACTTCCTGGCCCCCAGGCTGCCTTGGGCCACCCCCATGTCAGCCCATTGGTGGGCGTAGCAGGGACTGCTCCCATCCAGCCCTTGTGGCAGCTGAAAGGGGGGAGCACTGGGGGAGTCTTGTGTGAAGGAGGCTGGGCCAGGGGTCAAGGAGGGGGGGGCTTGTTGGGGCCTCGCCCAGCAGAGAACCCTGGATCTCCCCACACAGCAGCTGGACCCACCAGGCCGAAGGTCGTTTAGAACAGGGGCCCTCAGACTTTGTAAACGGGGGGGGGGCAATTCACGGTCCCTCGGTCTGTTGGGGGGGCCGGAACAGCTGGGCGGGCATGGCTAGGTGGTCGTGTGACCGGGTGGCCCAAACCACACACACACAAACTTTGTTTTGCTCCTGGGAGTGGAAAGTGGAAAGTTAGTGAAGGGATGTGGCTGCCCTGGGGAGTATAAGAGGGACTTCCGTTTCTGTCTGTCTCTGTCTCCCTCCCTCCCTCTCTGGTGGCGGGGAAGGAAAAAATGGGGCGTTTGCGGCCTCCAGAAGGCAGGTGGGGGCCAGCAGGTAGGCAGGGTAACATGGGCGAGGCAGCCTCATGCTCCCCTGGGGGCCGGATTAATGGCTGGGGGGGGGGCTATGTGGCCCCCAGGCCGTAGTTTGAGGAGCCCCTGATTTAGAATAGCAGAGTTGGAAGGGACCTTGGAGGTCTTCTAGTCCAACCCCCGGCTCAGGCAGGAAACCATATACCATTTCAGACAAATGGCTGTAAAAACTCCCAGTGTGGAGGCAAGTTTTTCCCACTGATGAATTGTTTGAACTGTCAGGAAATTTCTCCTCAGTTCCAGATGCTTCTCTCCTTGATGAGTTACCCCCTTATCCATTTTGGGGACCTTCTGCTGATCTGGTCTTAGGCCTATTCACACCTAAGAAGGTCCACTGCACCCAGCCGGGAAGGGTGCTCGGCCCCTCTTCCACTGGCCTCTCAGGCCCTACACCAGGCTGTGAGACGCTGACCCACAACTGGAGGTTCCTTCCTTCCTGTTTCCTTCCTCCCTCCCTCCATCCTCCTTTCCTTCCTGTTTCCCCCCTGCTTCCTCCCTCCATCCTTCTTTCCTTCCTTCCTGTTTCCTCCCTCCCTCCATCCTTCTTTCCTTCCTTCCTGTTTCCTTCCTCCCTCCCTCCCTCCTCCTTTCCTTCCTTCCTGTTTTCCCCCTGCTTCCTCCCTCCCTCCATCCTTCTTTCCTTCCTTCCTGTTTCCTTCCTCCCTCCCTCCATCCTTCTTTCCTTCCTTCCTGTTTCCTTCCTCCCTCCCTCCCTCCTCCTTTCCTTCCTTCCTGTTTCCTTCCTCCCTCCCTCCCTCCTCCTTTCCTTCCTGTTTCCCCCCTGCTTCCTCCCTCCATCCTTCTTTCCTTCCTTCCTGTTTCCTCCCTCCCTCCATCCTTCCTGTTTTCCCCCTGCTTCCTCCCTCCCTCCATCCTTCTTTCCTTCCTTCCTGTTTCCTTCCTCCCTCCCTCCCTCCTTTCCTTCCTTCCTTCCTTCCTTCCTTCCCTGCAAGGCTGGCTGGGGAATTCTGGGAGTTGAAGTCCACACACCTCAAATTTACCAAGGTGGAAAACAGTGTCGTAGGAGGAGAAAGGAGTTTACTCGGTAGTAGCCAAATATTCAAAGGAGCCTGCAAGCACCTTTGATGACTCATAAATATTACGAAAAAGCTTCAGATCTTCTCAGAGGCCGGAATGAGACAGGAATGAAATTGGGGTGTGAAGAAGGGAAGGGACGGAGGGGGGGAGGGGAGAGGCTGCTGATGCACGAGCAGGTTATAGGTAACTCACATCTGCACAACCAGCCTGTCCTCCCCCCCCTTCCCTCCCCCCCAAGTTCAATCCTGCCTCAATTTAGCCCCTTCTGGCCCTGTCCGGAAGGGTCTCTGGTTCTGAATTCAGAGTGTGACAATTCACTAAAGGTGATATCCGATAGGCCACACCTGATTATATATATATATATATATATTGCCACAAATTACAGGCTACCTTTTTGTCTGTCTGTCTATCCATCTCTCTCCCTCACTACCATCTATTGCATCTGTCATCTATATCTGTCTATCATCTGTCATCTATCTTTGGTCTATTTATGTATATCTCTTATCACCTACCTGTCTACAGCATATTTATCATCCATCATGTATCCATCTTACCAGAACTTAACAGAATAACAGAGTTGTAGGGGTCCTTGGAGGTCTTCTAGTCCGACCCCCTGCTCAGGCAGGAGACCCTGGCCTAGACTTTGAAGTCCACAGGACTTAAAGTCACCAAGGTTGAGAAACACTGTAGTTAGGAAGTTTCTCCTTCCTTCTACGTTGTTTCTTGTCCCACTTTCAGGTTCTTTGGTGAACAGGCTGGTCCCCTCTTTTTTTCTGGCAGCCCCTCAAATATTGGAACGCTGCTATCAGGTGGCCCCCAGTCCTTCTTTTCATTAAACTAACCATGTTTAACATGCAGTTTAGCCTCCAATCATGGATGATCTTTGTTGCTCTTCTCTGCACTCTTCCCAGTCTCATCACCTTCTTTACATTGTGAGGACCAAACACACACATTCGTTCTCTCTCTGTCTCTCTCTCTGTCTCTCTGTCTCTGTCTCTCTCTCTCTCTCTTTCTCTCTCTGTCTCTTTCTCTCTCTCTGTCTCTCTCTTTCTCTCTCTCTCTCTCTCTGTCTCTCTCTCTCTCTCTCTCTCTCTCCCCTATCTATCTGATGTCTATTTATATCTATCCAGCGATCTCTATCTGTCATCCATCCATCTCTCTAGCAGTGTAGGGCAGATCCCTGTCCAAATGAAAAGCAACTGGATCTTTTCCTCCAAAGCAGAGTCAAGTTGAAACGGGACTCTTCCCCCCCCCCGCCCTCCCTCCGGTCAACCCCAAGCGGCTCATCCCGAGGGGAGCATCGGCAGGACCGAAGCCTGACGTTGAATCTACGGAGCGGGTTATTTACGGAGCTGGGAGGCGGCCGCAGCCTCCGGCCTGGCCGCCCTCGGACACCCAAAGGACGGAGGGCCAAGTGACCGGAAGCGGCCGGCGCAGGAGGGGCCGGGGCCTCCCGGGGCAAAGGCCGGGCGGGGGTCCGGCCAAGCGAGCCCCCCTGGACTCCGCCGCGCCCTTCGCCGCCCGGCTGCCCTTCGGCCCGAGAGGCTCGGGAGGGGCTGGGAGCCCAGGCGGCCCCCCTCCCTGGAAAGGGCTGCGGGGGGCTCCCAGGCGGCCCACCCCCCGCCTTCTCCCCCCCCCCCGCGGGCCGCGGGAGACAAAGGGCGAAAGCAGAGCCGGCGCCCCTCCGATCTTCGGGCGGCTCCGTCCAGCTGGCGCGGGGCTTCGGCGGGGGCCGCTCCGGAGACGCTCGGCTGGTCGGGGACACAAAAGGGGGCCGAACCAGCCAAACTGCCCTCCACCCCCCCCAGCCCCGCGCATTCCTTCGGCCGCCCGGGGGGGGCGGGGAGGGGCTGCCCGGAGTTCCTCCCGAAGGGGGGGAGGGAGGGAGCGGGGCTGCGGGGTTAGAAAAAGGGGGTTTCTTTAGGCGGCATCAGCCCTGAAGAAAGGGGGGGGGCTGGGGGTTGCTTTTACACCGGGGACCTCAGTCCTGCCGTGGCTGGGAAGGGCCCCCGTCCCGCCCCCGCCGGAGGAGGCCCCGCCCTGGGAGCCAAAGGTGCTGGGCTCCAGGCGGAACCCGAGAAAGGGGGCTCTGCCCCACTGCTGGGAGGAAAGGGGAGGAGGAGGGACGTGGAAGGGGGCCTTGCAGACCCTCCAGCCAACACTTCTCCCCCACCAAGGCCGGAGTCCTCTGGCCCTCCCAGACCGGAGGCTGCCCAGCCTCGGCCTGAACTCCTCCAGTTGCGGAAGGGCAGATGACGTGAGGCTGCCTGGCCCAAAGTTGGAAGGATTTTGAAGGAGAGAGTGGACATCCCCCTGTCTGGAATGGTAGCGGGTCTCCTGCTTGGGCAGAGGGTTGGACTAGATGATCTCCAAGGTCCCTTCCAGCTCTATTCGGGCTCCCTTTCCAAGCCTTCTCTTCCTTAAGCCAAGTTCCTTCAATTTCTCTTCCCGGGGAATTCGCCTTCAGCAGTGTTTCTCAACCTTGGCAACTTGAAGATGTCTGGACTTCAACTCCCAGAATCCCCCAGCCAGCATTCGCTGGCTGGGGGATTCTGGGAGTTGAAGTCCAGACATCTTCAAGTGGCCAAGGTTGAGAAACACTGGCCTACAGGACGGCCTCAGCATCCTTCTTGCTCTGGACTCAAGCCGTGTTTTCCCCCTTGTCACTTGAGGAATGGATCTGGCCCAGCTCTGCTTCCTTACCCTGCGTGGTGCCCCCCCTCTTGGTCTCTGCCAAAGTGCAGGGCGTTTCGGTCCTGGACCCTCAACAGCGTTTCAGCCCAAGTCGGTCGAGATCCTTTGGAACCCAGTGGATCTTCTGAGGTCCTCTGGCCTTCTAGCAGTCCCTCCAAAACTGTTATGAAGATCCTTTTTCTCCATTGTCTTCAGTTGTTTAAAATAATGTTGGAAGGGACCTCGGAGGTCTTCTAGTCCAGCCCCCTGCTTAGCCAGGAAACCCTACACCACTTCAGACAAATGGCTCTCCAACCTCTTCTTAAAGACTTCCAGTGTTGGGGCATTCACAATTTCTGGAGGCAACTTCTGTTCCACCGATTAATTGTTCTCACTGTCAGGAAATTCCTCCTCATTTCTAAGTTGCTTCTCTCCTTGATTAGTTTCCACCCATTGCTTGTTCTGTCCTCAGGTGCCTTGGTGAATAGCTTGACTCCCTCTTCTTTGTGGCAGCCCCTGAGATATTGGGAGACTGCTATCATGTCTTCCCTGGTCCTTCTTTTCATTGAACTAGACCTACCCAGTTTCCTGCAACCATTCCTCATATGTTTTAGCCTCCAGTCCCCTAATCCTCTTTCTTGCTCTTCTCTGCACTCTTTCTAGACTGTCAACATTTACTCAAAATGTTCAGGAGTTCTGGACCCAGGACAGAACCTTCAGGTAACAGAATCACAGAGTTGGAAGGGACCTTGGAGGTCTTCTAGTCCACCCCCTTGCCAAAGCAGGAGACCTATACCATTGCAGATGGAAATAGTTGTCCAACCTATTCTTAAAAGCCTTAAAGGAACTTCTGGAGAGAAGTCCTTCCACTGATTCGTTGTTCTCCCTGCCATGAAATCTGCCCTCGTTTCTGGATCGCTTCTCTCCTTGGTGAGCCCCCCTCTCCCCAGTCCCCTCCGTTGCTTCAGGGCCTTCACCTGACTACATTCCTCCACCAGACGGACAGAAACCACTAAGGACCCCCCCATTGATGGGTCCATGGGCCCACCTTGGCCCCAGCAAGCCACTGTCAGAGGGGGAGGTGGGCAGGAAGAACAAGCCACCCACCAACAAAAGGATTCAGGATGTCACGTAACCCACCCAGCATCAAAGAACAAAACGCTTCGGTTTGTTTTTAGCCCATTTATACACACAAATATATATATGTATATATCTAAAAAACAAATCTGGGCCTTTGAAAATGGTTTTGACTGAGTTTATTATTGTTCTAAATCTTTTAAAAGGTAAAGGTTCCCCTCGCACATAGGTGTCAGTTGTTCCCGACTCTAGGGGGTGCTGCTCAACTCCGTTTCAAAGCCAAAGAGCCAGCGCTGTCCTAAGACGTCTCCGTGGTCTTGTGGCCGGCATGACTCAACGCCGAGGGTGTCTATTTATATCTATCTAGCGAATGCTGGCTGGGGAATTCTGGGAGTTGAAGTCCGGACATCTTCAAGTTGCCAAGGTTGAGAAACACTGCTCTAAACCTTGTAGGAGGCTTTTATTGATGGTTAAGTTTTTATCAATGCATCAGCTTGGTGGGTCTGTCGGAAGGCAGGATCAAATATTCAAAATATTGATAAATAAAAGTAGCAATAACTTTTGCTCTCAATCTCACTGCGGCTCACCCTGCAAGTAGCTGAGCTCTCCTTAGGCACTCAGAGAACCCGGCCCAGCCTCCCAGAGGTTTTGGATCGCAGTGTGCACCATCGTTCACCGGCTGGGGAAGATGGGATCTGTGATCCAACCACCCAGAAAGCCATCAATGTGGTTTCTCCTTGGGGGTGGGGGGTGGGGGCTGTGTGTCTCCAAATAAGAGCCCCAGAGATGGATAGGGTCAAGATGGGAGCCCCAATATTAGCTAGGGGCTTGCTGGAGACAGAGAAAGTTAGCACTGCAGATCAAATTCTGAATAATTTAGCAGCCAGCATGGAAGAGCAGATTAGAAATTAAATCATGGAAAAGGCAAACAATTAAGACAGCGGAGAAATTTAGCTCGGCTGCACCAGGAGACAGAGGGGAGAGTATTAAAATTTCATCGCAGCGTTTACGTTCCCATCAATGGTTAAAATGCAGCTTTCCCCCTTTTTCCTCCTGCTCCAATTATGTATTAAATACTTAAATAGTAAACATAAAGCCAATACATTTATTTCATAGTTTATTATAGGACTGAAAATGTGCTGACAAAAAGCCCCCCCCAAGGAGAACACGGTTTTCCACGGTTCTTCAGAGGAGACCCTCACCCTAAAGAGGCAGGCCGTCACCCTCCCCCTCCCAGAGGGAGCCCCAGATAAAGTGGGAAAGGGCAAGCTAGATTGGATGGTCTCAAAGGCCCCTTTGTCTTTACAATCCTTCAGAGGGTGCCTTGGTGGAAATTTAGGCAGAAGGGCTGGGGGATGCCTTCTGCCTTTACAGACCCCCATGCAGGATGGCAGCCCACCCCCTCTCCTGTCGAATTCTCCAAAGACTCCCCCCTCCCCCCAGTGCAAGAAATGGGCTGAATGCAGGGAAGCCTGGGAGGGGGAGGGGGCGAGGAAGGAGCAGGGGGGGGGGCATCAGAGGGCTCATCCTAGCATGAAATGCCCCAAGAGCTTCTCAGGAGTCTCTCGGGAATAGGGCGGCATACAAACTCAATAAATTCAAATTGAAATTCAATTCTTAAAAACCCACCAAGAAGTCTCTGGCTCTCTTTCCAAGCCCCCCTCCCTCCCCCACAGAGACCCCCCCCCCAGTCCTCTTTAGCTACTGCTCCAGTCTCTAGGGAGAATCCCCCCCCTCTTTCTCTGCCACAAAGGACATTCACATGTGGGCATCTGCCAGTTCCTGTTGACCCTCTGAGACTGTGGTGGGCAAACTGCCTTCCCCTGGACAGTGCCCTCAGTGGCCATGCTGGCTTGGGATGAAGGAGAGGCTGGACCCCAGCGTGGCATCCTGTGGAGGAAGCCCAGGCATTGATGCCCGATTGGCACCTGGGAACCAATCCATGGATTCAGTCAATCAATCAGAATAGAGCTGGAAGGGACCTTGGAGGTCTTCTAGTCCAACCCCCAGCACCATTTCAGACTGTCCATTCTCTTCTTAAAACCTCCAGTGATGGAGCATTCACAACTTCTTTTAATTCAAATTTTTTTATTTTTCATTACAAATGTTTACATATTTTATGAGCAAAGTATCGTCCTGATCTTTTTTTTTACATCCCCTCATATACACAATCCTTTTTACATCCTATTTCTATTTCCAATCTGAGCCACGTTATTCTCTTCCCATATTTTTTTTTTAATCTTAAACCTGTTTCCTTCCGAGTACATAAAACAGGATCACTAACCCTAGCCCTAATTCTAATCTCTTACAATAATATTGAATTGAATTGAATTTAATAACATTTATATGCCACCCAATCCCGTAAGGAGTCCGGGCGGCTTACAATACAAGTATCATCTCCATCGCAAAGTACGTTTCTCAAATTCGCCATTCCGCTCTTTTAACATTTCATCTTCGCCTCTTCACTTAAAACTTTCTTCAAGCTTAAATCAAGTTGCCATTTCCCATTTCATCCATTGGTCTGTTTTGCTGTATATGCTCTTCTTCAAAACCTCCGGCGATGAACCCCAACTTCTGGTGTCCTCACCATTAAGAAGCTCCTCCTTAATTCCACGCTGCTCCTCCTCTTGAGGAGTTTCCACCTGCGGCTTCTTCTCCTGACCTCTGGTGCCTTGGAGAATAGCTTGACCTCCTTCTTCTTCTTTGGGGCAGCCCCTCAAATATTGGAAAATGCTACAATGCCCCCCCCCCCCCGATCCTTCTTTGCTCCAGACTGGCCAAGTCCAAATCCTGCAGCTGTTCTTCCTGTCTGTGTCTCCAGGCCTTTAATCCTCTGAGTTGCTCAGGTGAGACTTTGGAAAAGGGGCAGAGAGGAGCAACAGGTGAGCAAAGGAAGGCCAGGTCATACTGGGAATGGTGGCAGGAACGGGGTGTATGGACGGTCCAGAGCAGTGCTTTCTCAACCTTGGCAACTTGAAGATGTCCGGACTTCAACTCCCAGAATTCCCCAGCCAGCGAATGCTGGCTGGGGAATTCTGGGAGTTGAAGTCCGGACATCTTCAAGTTGCCAAGGTTGAGAAAACACTGGTTAGAACAATGACTCAGTGGAACTCCTTGCCTCCAGAAGTTGTGAATGCCCCAATACTGGAAGTCCGGAGATCTTCAAGTTGCCAAGGTTCAGAAAACACTGGTCCAGAGGAAAGGAGGACCAGGGGAGACAAGATAGCAGCCGTCCAGTCTTTGAGGGGCTGCCCCAAAGAAGAGGGAGTGGTCAAGCTCTTCTCCAAAGCCCTTGAAAGGCAGGACAGGGAAACAACGGATGGAAACTCGCCAAGGAGAAAAAGGAACCTGCGATTAAGGAGGAATTTCCTAACAGTGAGGACAATTAGCCAGTGGAACCGCTTGCCACCAGAAGTTGTGGGGGCTTCATCCCTGGAGGTTTTTAAGAAGAGTCTGGACAGCCGTTGGCTTGAGCAGGGGGGGGCTGGACTAGAAGACCTCTAAGGCCCCTTCCAGCTCTATTCTGGTTTAAATGGATATGTTTGTTGATCTCAAGCCATTTCTTGAAGCCCCACTGATGATGTTACCTAGGCTGGTGACGAAACGTTCAGAGCAGCCAGCTGGGAAAATAACATGAGCTACAAGTCTTTCCTATCGCTGTTTCTGAATTAGGTTCTCCAAGGTCTTTGCTGGCCAAAGGAGGGCTGGAGCAGCTGCCCAGCGCCCTCCCCACCCATTGCCAGCCCCCTCCCCCCTTTCTGGACTAATGGACGCCTGTCTCCAGAATCCTCCGGAGGGCGGGAGGGTGGGGGGCTGCCCGTCACCAGCCAGGCAGATCGATGGGCAAAAAACTTATTCCGGTTTCCCAGGACATTTTTATGGGCCTTCTCTGCATAATGCCCCCCCCCCAGGGAATTTCTGCTCTGCTCCCGCGAGGTAAATCCTGCCTCAGTTTCCCCGTTTTTCAGCACGATGGACTCTCCCCCTGGGCAGTCCAACTGGAAGAAGCAGAAAGAAAGGAGGCAGAATGGCTGGCAGCTTCATGGGCCCCTTGGTTGATGAAGGAAAAAGGATGGGAGGGTGCGAAGCTTTTGAGTCGGTGCCCACCTTGGCCCTGGCACAGCCTGGAGTTCCCGTCAGCCCTCCACTTATAACCGTTCATTCTGCCCTTGTTTTAAGTTAAACTGGCACTGGGGAAAAGTGACTTATGACCGTTGTTCACACTTAGTGACCATTGAGGCCTCTCCCTGGTCACGCGATCAAAATCCTGATGCTTGTCAGCTGACCCGCATTTACGACGGTTGCAGAGTATCCCGGGGTATTGCGGCCTCCTGGCAAGCAGAGTTGGTGGGGAAGCCGGTTCCGCTTAACAACCCCGTGACTCTCTTAAGGACTACAATAATTCATTCAACAATCATGGCAAGGAAGGTCGTAAAGTGGGGTGAAGCTGACTTAGCAAATGTTTCAGTTAACAACAGAAAGGTCGGGCTCAGTCGTGGCCGTAAGTTGAGGACCACCTGTAAACCAGGAGGCAGGTGACCGATAGAGCCTCCCTCCCTGGAGGCAGTCTACCCCTCCTTCCTGCTGAGGCAGCCTGGCTTGAAAACGGAATAATGGAAGGCCCTAAATTAGGAAGGTTGAGGCAGGGAGTCTGGTGTGAATCCAACCAGCGTCTTTTTACACAAGGGGTTGTGTGATGTTGAACCTGGCTTAAGTCCAGTCAATCAATCAATCGATCAATCGATCGATCAATCAATCAATCAATCAATCAATCAATCAATCAATCAATCGAGGCTTTAGTAATGGGAGATAGAAGCCAAGTCTGCTTGAGGCCAGAGGAAGGCTGTAGTGAGCATACCAACCCATGGAAAACACCAAGAGCTAGCTAGGTATTTGGGGGGGGGGGCCTTGATGGGAGAGCACCATGCCTAGAGGGGGCTCTTTTCCCTGGCTGCCTCCCTCCTCCTTCCTGGCCCCCCTCCCTCCCCCCTTGCTTGACCTCCTGGCACAAAGCCCCCTGCCCCCCATTTGCATCTGAAAGGGGCCTGGGGGAGAGGCCCTGACCTTCAACCTGGGGTCAACTCTTCCAGCCCGGCTGTCACTGGGGGGGGGGAGGGCCCCTTCCCCTGGGAAACCTGGGGGAGGGGCTGGGGGGGCTGCCTGGCTGGTGTGTTTGCAGAGCAAAAAGGCCCCCTGGGGGGGGGAAGAGGGGAGGGGGCAGCAGAGCCCCACAGGGAGGGGGGGCTGAGCTCCCTCCAGATTTATGCAAATGACCCATCTGGGGAGGGAGGGGGAATCACAAAGAAGCCCCCCCTTGTGTCAGTAGGGGGCCCTTGGTAGAGTCTCCACTGGGGGGGGGGTTCTGCCCTCATCCTGCCCTGCTCCTTCCTGCCTCCCTCCCTCCACCTCACAACCACCCTGCGAGGGAGGCCAACCGAGAGGCAGCACCAGGCCAAACTTCCACTGCTGGATGCAGAGTGGAAGCAGCGTGTGGGGATTTGGGACTCCATACAGATGTGCTGGGGGGGCACATGTGGGGGGCAACAGATTGGGGAAGGGGCCTGTCCTGCAGGTCTCAATTCCACCTGGTATTTGGCAGGGCCGTAAGCCTGGAGGACCCCCTCCCCCCCGTCGGTCTTCAAGGGGGAAACCATAGCAGGGTTCAAAGGGAGGGGAGGGGGCTCTTGGGTGGGGCTGCCCTCCCCCGGGTCAGCAGGCTCGCAGTTGGGGGGCTTCCCAGTCCCCCACCCTGTTGCCTGAGGTGCCAACGGCAGCCTTCCTGGCCTCCGGAGATCTTGTGCAGCCCTCATGCTTGGCTCCCCGTGTAGCTGGACTACTGCAGGGGGCTCTCCAGGCGTCTGCCCATGGATACATGGCCCCCTCAAAGGCCCAGGATGCCCCCAGAAGATGCAAAAACAGATGTTGAGACTCTGAAAAGAGTCCAGAAAAGAGCCAGAAGCTTCGTCTGGAGGATAAAACATGCAGGATTTGGGTTGGGCCAGTCTAGAGAAAAGGAGGACCCCGGGGGGGGGGACGACAGGATAGCGGCCTTCCAGTATTTGAGGGGCTGCCCCAAAGAAGAGGAGGGGGTCAAGCTCTTCTCCAAAGCCCTTGAAAGGCAGGACAGGAAGCAACGGTGGAAACTAACCAAGGAGAGAAGCAATTGGAACTGAGGAGAAACTTCCTAACAGTGAGGACAACTTGCCTGTGGAACAGCCGGCCACCAGAGGCTGTGGTTCATCCCTGGAGGTTTTGAAGGGGAGATTGGACAGCCATTTTGCCTGGAGTTGTATAGGGCCTCCTGCTTGAGCAAGGGGTTGGACTAGAAGACCTCCAAGGCCCCTTCCAACTCTTGGTGCTTTGAAAGGAGCCGAGGGAAGGTGGGGAACGCTGTCCCAGCAGCTCCAGGCTCCTGTATGGATGCTGCCCTCAGGAAAGGGGGCCCTTCCTTCCTTCGGCTGGTTCTGGGGCCTCTTTCAGGGGTGCAAAGTGGACGCCCCCAAACCTTGTTCCAAGGGCTCCTCCTGTCCCCTCCGTCCCAGAGTCACAAAGTCCCAGGAAGAGGAGGGGAAACGGAGGGGCTTCTCAGCCTCCACCCTGGAATCCGACTCCAGGCGCTGAACTGAATTCCCGGGAGCCCCAAATTCCCGGCCCAACTGGAGGGAGGCTCTGAGCAGACCCCCCCCTTTCCACCTTGGGAGGGGGCCCTTCCTCAAGCAAGCCAGGTGTGGGGGGGTAGATTTCCAGTTTTGAAAATACCCCCCTCCTGTTGGCCTGCACCCCTTTCCAGCCGGCCCCCACTGTTGGGAAGGGGAGAAAGGGGGGCCGCCTTCTTGCTTGGCACAGCTGGGGCAGGAGATGCCCACCCCAGGAAGGCTTCGGAGGGCAGAGGCACCCAATGAAAATACAAAACAAGCCATAAAACAATACACTAATAAAATGAAATACTAATAAAATAAATAAAATATTAATAAAATCATTAAAATAAAATACGAATAAATATTAAAATAAAACACGAATAAAAATATTAAAATAAAATACGAATGAAACAAATAAAGTACCAATAAAATAAAATTAAAATGAAATATGTAAAACAAAGCAAAATCAAATAGACTCATGGGAGGGTGAATCTTGGGGGCTGGGGTCTCTAGATCCCCGGAGGGCCTGGCAAAGCAAGGCAATGCGGGAGCCCTCCCCTCCTGGAGAGAGAGCCCCCCCTCTGCAAAGAGTCTCTTCTTTGTGGACTGGGAGATTGGAGGGGGGGAGGGGGGGAGAGCAGGTCTGTGTGTCTGTGTGTCTCCAGCACACGCTTCCCTGCCCACATTTGCATCTGAAAGCCCTGGGTCAGTTGCCCTTTGACCCCGGGGAGGGGGGACGGGCTGGTAACTCTGAAAGGCTTCAAAGCCTGTGTTTTTGGGGAGGGGGTGAGGAAGAAAGAAGAGACTCTTGTGGTGGGTCAGTTGCTGTCGGAAGGAAGGCCGGTTTCTATAGCTTCAGCAGAAAACAAGGCTGCCCTCCCCAGGAGTCTGTGTGTGTGTGTGTGTGTGTGTGTGTGTGTGTGTGAGAGAGAGAGAGAGAGAGAGAGAGAGAGAGAGAGACAGAGACAGAGAGAGAGGGAGGGAGGGAGGGAGGGAGAGAGAGAGAGAGGGAGGGAGAGGGAAGGAGGAAGGGAGAGAGGTAAATTTCTTCTGCTTGCCCACCATCCCTTTTCTGCATTCTCCCTGTTTGGAAGTATACACACACACACACACACAGACACACACACATGCACACATACACGTGTGTCTATGTGCATATGTGTATATACACACAGATACATACATACATACATACATACAAAAGCAAAAATGTACATGCCAAATAAGCACATTTCCTGTGGAAATCCAGAAAGCAAAAATCCGCAGAGAATAAACCTTCTCCGTGAGCCCCCCAGCAAAGCTGGTGTAATTTACACCTGATTTTAAACCACCCCCTCCCTGTTTTATTTGGGCTCTTGGGCTGCAGTCAGGACCCCCCCTTCAGACTCCACTCCACGGGGACCACCCCAAAGGCACCTCAATCCCAGCATTGCCCGTGGAGGCTTCCCTCCCCCCCAGAAACAATTATGGGGGTGATATCCTAGTTACCCCAAATTATTCCTAGAAGGCTCTAATGATGAGCTTATTATCAGTTTTATCCCACGGACCTCCAAGGGCTTCCAACGACCCCATTAAGCCACGGATCCTGGGGCCCCCTTTGCCAAACGGAGGCAAAAGTTGGGGTGCAAAAATGATGCCATTTAGGGCACCCGGGTGGGGCAGGGGGCCCTGGGATTGGGGTGCTTTCTTAAAAGTGGGGTGCTGCTGCTTGTGTGGGGGGGGGAACGGGTGGAGCCTTCCTGGGGGGTCCGACATCACCTGGAGACGGAGCGGAGGAGCTCTTAGTCCTGGCTGGGGGAAAGCAGAGTGGGGAGCCCCCCCATCTCTGGACGGGAAGCAGATTGTACTGCTCAAAAGAGAGAGTATTATTGGTTTCTTTATGCCACAGTGTTTCTCAACCTTGGCAACTTGAAGATGTCTGGACCTCAACTCCCAGAATTCCCCAGCAGTGGTTAGGACAGTGTTTCTCAACCTTGTCAACTTGAAGATGTCCGGACTTCAACTCCCAGAATTCCCCAGCCAGCAAATGCTTCAAGTTGAGAAGGTTGGGAAACACTGCTTTATGGCACCCAGCTAGAAACCAGGAGATGGAGAGTTCTAGTCCCACCTTAGGCGGAAAAGCTGGCTGGGTGACTTTGGGCCAATCCTGCTCTCTCTCTCTCTCTCAGTCCAGCCCACCTTACAGGGGGGTTGTTTTTTTTTGGGGGGGGAAATACGAGGAGGAAGGTGCATTAGCTGTCTTCATCGCCTTGAGTTGTTTATAAAACCTAATAAAAGCAGGATACGAATAAAATGCATAATAAAATCTCCACCGTCGAGGATGTCAGAAGAAGGCTCTTCCCAAGGACAGATTAAGACATTTCAGAAAAGCCAACACAGTTCTAGGCTGCATCAACAGAGGGAGAGAATCAAGGTCACGTGAAGGATTAATACCACTTTATAAGGCCACACCTCGAATAACTGCATCCAGTTTTGGTCGCCACTATGTAGAAAAGATGTTGAGACTCTGGAAAGAGCGCAGAGAAGAGCAACCAAGAGGATTAGCGGACTGGAGGCTAAAACATAGGAAGAACGGTTGCGGGAACTGGGTATGTCTAGTTGAATGAAAAGAAGGACCAGGGGAGACAGGATAGCAGTCTTCCGATATCTCAGGGGTTGCCCCAAAGAAGAGGGAGTCAAGCTATTCTCCAAAGCACCTGAGGGTAGAACAAGAAGCAATGGGTGGAAACTAATCAAGGAGAGAAGCAACCTATTAAATTTCCTGACAGTGAGGACAATTAACCAGTGGAACAGAAGTTGCCTCCAGAGGTTGTGGGGGCTCCAACACAAGGCTTCAAAGAAGAGACTGGACAGCGATTTGTCTCAAAGGATATCGTTTTTTTTGCTTGAACAAGGGGTTGGACTAGAAGATCTCTAGAGTTCCTTCCAACTATATTATTCTGTTAACTTTGAATTCCGGGCACTGGGGCCTTGACATTTTCAGGTACAGATCAGGATCAGAAAAGGGAGCCTCTTAGCACAACCTTAGCACAGCCTTTGGCGAGTCCAGCTGAATGTTGAGTGTGATGTCACCGCATTTCGTCCGTTGGTTGCGCCGAGGTGGCGCAGTGGTTAAATGCAGCACTGCAGGCAACTTCAGCTGACTGTTATCTGCAGTTCGGCTGTTCAAATCTCACCGGCTCAAGGTTGACTCAGCCTTCCATCCTTCCGAGGTGGGTGAAATGAGGACCCGGATTGTTGTTGGGGGCGATATGCTGACTCTGTAAACCGCTTAGAGAGGGCCGAAAGCCCTATGAAGCGGTAGATAAGTCTAACTGCTATTGCTATATTGCTATTGTGCCTTTTCACATTGCTTCAGGCCGTTGCGACAGAGGCTGCGTCTTTGGGCCTGTCACGATTTTATTTCCAACCTCAGCATCCTTGCCTTGGAGCGTCCCCCTCCAATCGCCAGGTACATCCCTGTCCTCCGTTAATTCTTCCTCTTTCAAAGCAATTGTAATTGTAATTTAATACATTTATATGCCAGTCCCGTAGGACTCCAGGCGGCTTACAAAAACAAAACTAAAAGATAAAAAGTTAAAATTAGGAAGGGAGGAAAACAAATTTAAAAGCAAGGCACCATACACTCAATCTTAGTGGGGCCGGACCTCATTCGTGAGGTCAACAGCCCCCCAGGCCTGCCGGAACAGCCAGGTTTTGGTGGCTTTACGGAAGGCCGAGAGAGTGGGAAGGGTCCGGATCTCTACGGGTAGATCGTTCCAGAGGGCCGGAGCAGCTACAGAGAAGGTAGAGGCTTGTAGTCTCCAAACACTCTTCAAGGGCGGCCCCATGTAGAGCACAATGGATGCCCCCAGGGGGGACGGCCTGACCAGCTTCCACATCAGGGAGAGGCTTCAAAGCCTCCTTCAAAGGGAGTTTCGGGATGGTTTTTATTTCAGAAAACCAGGCTCCCCCATCCTGGCTTCTCTCCTCCTCATTCTCCTGCAGAAAGTCCCCATTCTCGGCCATCCATCCCCCTTGACCCGGGTAGGGAGCCTCTGCGTGGGGGATGGGTGGGCTGCTTTTGCCTCTATCAAGGCAACATCCATCAACCTGGGAGCCCAGCGAGGGGGGGGGGGGGCTGCCAAGAAGGAGAGACCCCAGAGGAGCCCGCAAACGCCTGGCTTCAGCCGAGACCCAGCGGTGAGACGTTCAAGACTGACCCTCTGTGGGGTCAGCCCTCTGCTGCCGGAGGAATATTTATCAAGCCTCTGGCCTTCACCTTTGATCTTGCTGACAGCGGTGGAAAAACGAAGGAGGGGAGTTGTGGTAGATAATGGGTGGAAGTGGGAAGGGGGGGGGGAAGCTGCAGTGGGTGGAGGGCTGGGTGTGTTGGGAAGCCCACCCAAAGCACCCCCACCCCCAGGGAAGGGGCAGGTTGAAGAAGCCAAGCCAGGGGAGGGACTGCATTTCTCTATTTTTAGGGAGGGGGGAATGGCATATTCCCAGGAAGGACCACTTTTAAATGACCACACTTTAAAAAAAAATCAATTTCTGTATATCTGCAGGGAGAGAAAAATCAGGAATCCCGAATCTTGCGGTTCCAGCAGCCACTGCCAGGCGCCTGGACTTCAACGCCCAGAATTCTGTGCTGTCTGGGGAATTCTGGGGCCTGAAGTTCACACAATCCTAGGACTGAAAGGGCCCTAAGAGGTCCTCTAGTCCAACCCCCTGCTGAAGTCAAATGGGCGTCGGCTCTATTTTCCACACCTCTCCGACGACTCCACGCATTCTCAAGTGGATTAAAACGGAGAGACTCCGGGGCGGAGGCGCGCCTGCTCTCCGTCGGAGCTCCGCAGCCCGCCGGCTTCTCCGCTCCCGAGCGTCGCCCTCGTTCTCCCCGCTTGAGCGGGGCTCCAGCGGGGGCTGCCAGGAGCACCGGGCGCTCCTGCGGGGAGCAGCGCCGCGCCATCCCGCTTCGCTTCAAGCCCCTGTGGCGCGTGCGGGGGGGGGGGGGGGCTGGGCTGGGGGATGGTGGGGAGAAGGGAGAGAGGGGGGGCTGGGGTCGGCAGAAGGCCCGCCAAGAGAAAGGCTCACCTGGCGCCAGGTGCAGCGGGGGCGGCGCTGGAGAATCCGCCTGAAGGCTCTGGGGAAAGGGCTGCGTGAAGGGACCGGCAGCCTGGCTGGAAAAGGGGCGAGGAACATGGATCTGAATAGAAGAGTTGAAAGAGACCTTAGAGGTCTTCTAGCCCAACCCTCTGCTCAAGCAGGAGACCCCTGTACAGTTTTGGACAAATAATAATTGCCCAACCTCTTCTTCAAAACTTCCAGCGTTGGAGCATCCACAACTTCTGGAGGCCAGTCGTTCCACTGATTAATTGTCCTCACTCTCAGGAAATGTCTCCTGGCCGCTTCTCTCCTTGATCTGGGGCAGAAGGAGGGCCAAGCCCCTTGTGAGGGGGGCCCAGAGGTGGCTCCTGGCAGGACACCTGTGCCCAGAGCCTGCCCTCCAGCCTCCCCCCCCCCCCCGGGCCTGTGGCCTTTGGCTCCCTTCTTTGCAAGGGAAATAACCCTCCCTTCAAAAGTGGGAGGCCAGGTGGGGTCCCACGTTTGCTTGGATGGGGCACCACCAGGTAATTCCAGGAGTGGACCCTCGTTGCTAAGGACGCAACATGGACCCCTGAGGACCCAGCCTGGCTGGGCTGCTCCGGAGAACCCCAGGCAGGTCCAGAAAGGGCCCCTTGGACAACAGGGATGGGGGGTGGGCAGCCAGGGTGATGCACCTGGGACCTGACCCCGGCGTCTCGGGCCAAAGGGCAGCCGAGGAGGAGGAGCCCCCGTGGGGCAGGGCTTTCTAACTTAGCTGCTTTGAGAGGCTTCCAGAAATGGCCTGGCTGGTTGGGGGATTCTGGGAATTGAAGTCTGCTAAGTCCAGGAAAAAAAACAACAACCCATCTCTGGGATCTCAGGTGTCCGGACGCA
Organism: Thamnophis sirtalis; assembly: GCF_051295495.1. NCBI lineage: Eukaryota > Metazoa > Chordata > Lepidosauria > Squamata > Natricidae > Thamnophis > Thamnophis sirtalis. Next base: position 183,675,889 of record NW_028261381.1, on the reverse strand, counting down.
CCTTTCCCGAGCCTCAGAGGTTGATAAAAGCTGCAGCTTAGAAAAGTTGCTGCCCTTTCATTAAATTTGTGAGTTGGAAAAATTGCCCCTGAACTCCTTTGGGGTGTGCGGAGCATAAAGGAAGCCCAGCGGAGGCCAGCTGAAGGACGGACGGACGGACACACACACACTGAGGAGAGGAAGGGGCAGAGGAAAAGTAGAACAGCCCCAGGGCACACACACGTTTCCTGCCACGCATGGGCCTCTGGGCCCCTGCACACGGCTGAACACCCCCCCCCCCCGCTTGCACAGCTAGCGGCTCCTGGCACAGTAATGAGATTAAGTGATTTTATCCTCAAAATCATCCCAAACTTTCCTCCCCCTGGAGCCGGAAATGAGCCCCAAACATCAAGGGGGCAGTCAGGGCAAGAGCCTGGCTTCTGGGAATCTGGAAAGCAGAATAAAAGGGTTGGAAGGGGCACTGGAGGTCTTCTAGTCCAACCCCCTGCCTAGGCAGGAAACCCTATACCGTTCCAGACAACATCCAACGTCTTCTTAAAGACTTCCAGTGTTGGGGCATTCACGACTTCTGGAGGCAACTTCTGTTCCACTAATTGTTCTGTCAGGAAATTTCTCCTCAGTTCTAAGTTGCTTCTCTCCTTGATTAGTTTCCACCCATTGCTTCTTGTTCTACCCTCAGGTGCCTTGGAGAATAGTTTGACTCCCTCTTCTTTGGGGCAACCCCTGGGATATTGGGAGGCTGTTATCATGTCTTCCCTGGTCCTTCTTTTCATTAAACTAGACATTCCCAGTTCCTGCAACCGTTCTTCAGATGTTTTAGCCTCCAGTCTCCTGGTGATCATCTTACCTTTGACACTCTAACCAGCCCATTCAGGAAGGATGTTGGCAGCAACCCAAAGGATTCCCCCCCCCCTTCATTTTTAATTCCAGCCGCTGGGAAGGAGGGAGGGAGGGAGGGGGGGGGCTCCTGGTTTGACCCCTTGCCCTCATTCCTACAATTCCTTTCACTTGAAGGCGGCCATCAGGATGGCTCTGCATTTTCCGGCTTCCTTCTCGAGGACCCACTTGGCAGTTCTCTGGATCTTTTAGGTGTCCGGGACACATCCTCACCTTCTTCCTCATCCTCATGGGTTTTTTTGCAGTTTCAGACTCCGAGGTCTTCCCCACTGTCCCCATCTATTTCTATTCCCTTCTTTCATTTATATCTGTGTTTATATTGATACCTGTTATCTTGTGCATGTTTGACAAAGTATGAAATTGCAAATACAAATAGATCAACACACACACACACACACACACACACACACACACGACCAAGGCTGGAGACCTTATAGAGCAGATGATGTTGATCTCAAAAATGAACCACTTCACGTTTGATGATCTCCTCCTCTTCCCACTCCTTTTCTCCTCCTCCTCTCCTCCTCCTCCTCCTCCTCTTCTGCTTCTGCTTCTTCCTCTTCTATTTCTTTTTCTCCTCCTCCTCCTCCTCTTCCCCTCCTTCTTCCCTCTTCTTTCTCCCTCCCCCTCCTTCTCCTCTTCCTCCTCCTCTTCTTCTTCTTCCTCTTCTATTTCTTTTTCTCCTCCTCCTCTTCCTCTCCTTCTCCCCTCCTCTTTCTCCCTCCCCGCCCTCCTTCTCCTCCTCCATAATAATAAACACCATCATTAAAAACAAACCCTCTTTCACAAGTAATTTTTTAATTTAAAAATACAGAAGTTAAAAGAGCTGCTTTAAAAAAGAAAGAAAAAACATACATCGCCCTATTAGCTAGAATGGCTTCCAGCAGAAAATCAGAAAGAGCCTGGGAATGTTTTCCAACTCCCGGCCGTCTTTCACTCCAATATTTGTGAATGGTGGCTGCCTCCCCCAGGGGCTCAGAGGGGGGAGGCTGATGGAAGATTTAAAGCGGGGCGAAGGAAGGAAGGAAGGAAGGAAGGAAGGAAGAAAGGGGGAGGATGGAGGTGCAGATGGGGGTAAATTGTGAGACAGGCTAATTAATTAATTCTCAGCAGGTTCAGAAAAACCCTTGGGCTCCTGAGAGCTTCTGAGAAAACCCTAAAAAGGCTCCCCCCAAAAAACGGGTGTCAAGAGATCATCTGCATATCCTCCATGTGGGGTGAAAAAAAGATCCTGTGGGATCTGGGAGCCACAACGAAGGATCCGCTCCTTCCCTTTGCAAAGCCCGAGGGTCTCTGGGCCAGGAAGCCGAGACCGTGGGAGAGATGGGGGCCCCACTGGAGAAGGCGGCAGAGGGCACACGCCTATGGGGTGCCACGGAGGGAGATTAGGCGGAAGGAGGGACGCTGCCAAGGGAACGGGTGGAGAAGAGGCGGCGTAGCCCACGGCTGCGTAACTGGCGATAGCAACGGGGCTTAGAGTTATATACCGCTTCACAGGGCATCCTCACAGCCCCCTCTAAGCGTTTGACAGAGTCGGCTTCTGGCCCCCAACAATCGGGGCCCTCATTTTAACCACCTCGGGAGGCTGAGTCAACCTTGAACCGGCCAGGACCGAACTGCTGGCAGTGGGCGGAATCAGCCTGCAATGCTGCTTTCTGACCACTGGGCGGCCGGAGTTCTTAGAGCAGTGTTTCTCAACCTTGGCGACTTTAAGTCCTGTGGACTTCAACTCCCAGAATTCCCCCAGCCAGCTGTCGGCCCCCTTTAAGAGAGGTGCCACCTCGGGAGAGCTGTTGGTAGCGCGGTGGTCAGAATGCGGCATTGCAGGCTGATTCTGCCCGCTGCCAGCAGTTCGATCCTAACCGGCTCCAGGTTGACTGCAGCCTTCCGTCCTTCCCAGGCGGATGAAATGAGGAGCCGGATTAACGGGGGCAAGAGACTAACTCGGGGAGTCCTGCGATGCCCTTATGGGCCGGGCCGTGTCCGGGTGCCCTCACCCGACGCAGGGCCCTGGGGTAGGCCGGCCGGTGCCCCTGCGGGCTCTTGGTCCTGCAGCCGCCGGAGGGTTTGCAAGAGGGCCTGGCGCTGCCTGGCCTGGCGCCTGGTCATCAGCCCCACCTGGGCCTCCAGCTGGCCCACCTGGCTGTCCTGCTTCTGGCGGGCCTTCTGGTAGGCGAGGAGCAGGGAGCTGCGGGGAGAGAGAGGGGCGAAGGGGCTGAGAAGGGGGCTCCGGAGGCAGCAGCACAGGCCTTCCCCAGATGTGCTGGCTGAGAGAGATGGGAGTTTTAGTCCAACACATCTGGAGGGGGGGAATAAGGGACTGCGGATGGCTGGGACAGCCCAGCTTCTCTTCCCCCCATGGCGCCCCCTGCTGGTAGACTGCTGCTGCCCATGGCGGTTTAATCTCAATGCCACATCTCATCAGTTTATGCTTCTCAGACCCCCCCCCCTGGAGGGTCCAGAGGCCGAGGGGCCACCAGGGAAAAGGCGGGGAGCCCTTCCCTCACTTACCTATGGGCCTGGAAGAGGTCCTGCATGAGCTCCATCTCCTGTGCCTCATGGGCCCTGTAGTCCTGGCTCTTCTCCTCCAGCTCCACCCAGAGACCCTCCAGGCGTTCCTTCAGGGCCCGGATCCTGCAAAGAGATGGAGGGGGTCAAGGGGAGGGGGAGGAAACCCCCCACCACTGAGAGGGGAGCCCCCCACCCCCGTGGAATCAGCCAACCCTCTGGCTTTCATTGCCAGCCTGCATGCCGGCCCGGAGGGGATGATGGGGGCCATAAGAAGGAACCATGCTCTCATACGGGGGGGGGGGATTTCTTTCCCCCCTCCCCCCCAAAAACAGATGTGGGGGGCAGAGAGCGAAGGCTCCCCCCCTGTGAGGCGGAAATGGAGGGATTCCATCTGAACATCCAGGCTGAGATTTCCAGCCCAGCCGCTCAGGTGATGATGATGATGGTGGAGGAGGAGGATCGGAGGCAGCGACGGAAGCGCTGTGTGGCCCTCTTTCCCTGGCCCTGGGGGGGGGGGGCTGGATTGGACCGTGTTCCCTTCACTTCCAGAGACTTCAGAAATCAAGGCTGCCCATCGTCTCCCAACCCTCCTGAACTCCAGCTCAGTTTCTTCCACTTGGCTCCTCAAATCCCTGGGATTTTTTTCCACGGTTAGAAAATAATCTAAGCAATTTGATCTGCTTTGCCAGAGAGAGAGGGGAGAGGGGGGGGGGTTCTCTCATAACCCTACAACAACAATTCACACACCCCCCCCGGGAATTTTCCCTTTTCCTTGGGACCCTGGAGCAGATCCAGCACACGCAGCCCAAATGCTCTCTCTCTCTCTCTCTCTCTCTCTTTTGAAATTTAATTTAATTTAATTTCTTATTTTATTTCTCATTTTATTTCTTATTTTATTTATTATTTTATTTATTATTTTATTATTATTATTTTAATTATTATTTTATTGTTATTTTATTTATCATTTTATTTATTATTTTATTTATCATTATTTCATTTATCATTATTTTTATTATTTTTTATTATTTTATTATTATTTTATTTATCATTTCATTTATCATTATTTTATTTATTATTTTATTATTATTTTATTAATCATTTTATTATTATTTTATTTATCATTTTATTATTTTATTATTATTTTATTTATCATTTTATTATTTTATTTATTATTTTATTTATCATTTTATTATTATTTTATTTATCATTTTATTATTTTATTTATTATTTTATTTATCATTTTATTATTATTTTATTTATCATTTTATTATTTTATTTGTCATTTTATTTATCATTTTATTTATCATTATTTTATTTATCATTTTTTTATTATTTTATTATTATTTTATTTATCATTTTATTTTATTTATCATTTTATTTATCATTTTATCATTTTATTTATCGTTTTATTTATCATTTTATTTTTTAAAAATTTTGTTTGCCACCCGCCCCGCTGCAAAGGGAACCTTACCGAGCCGAAGTCTCCAGGACTCGGAGCCTGAGGGCTTCCGGCTCCCTCCCGGCCAGGCTCCCCTCCGTGTCCTTGGGTGCAGCCGGGGGTCTCCTCCGAGGAAGGCCGTTGGGGGCCCAGGCCTGAGCGTCGGCAGAGGAGAAAGCAGCTGAACTCTGTGCTCAGGACGGAAGCCTTTGGGGGTGGGCTGTGCGTTAAGTTATGGCTTCTCCTCGGCCAACGAGCCCCCCCCTCCAGTCATCGCCCATCTTGACTGTGCCCTGGTGGGGGGCGGGGGGCTGCCCTTGGAAAGGATCCAGGAGCTTCAATTGGTTCGAAATGCGGCGGCCTGTATGGTTTGGCCAAGTCTAGATTTGCACCCGGGTCCCCTCTCTGGCGGGAGTCGCATGGCTGCCCATTTGCTTCCGGGCCCAATTCAAGGTGCCGTCGGCCCCCTTTAAGAGAGGTGCCACCTCGGGAGAGCTGTTGGTAGCGCGGTGGTCAGAATGCGGCATTGCAGGCTGATTCTGCCCGCTGCCAGCAGTTCGATCCTAACCGGCTCCAGGTTGACTGCAGCCTTCTGTCCTTCCCAGGCGGATGAAATGAGGAGCCGGATTAACGGGGGCAAGAGACTAACTCGGGGAGTCCTGCGATGCCCTTATGGGCCGGGCCGTGTCCTGGGCCATTGCTATTCTGGGCAGGCGGGTGTCCAGCCTCTTCTGGAAAGCCTCCGGGGGGGGGATCACCCAACCACATCTGGAGGCAATTGAATTCCTTATTGTTTCTCACGGTCAAGGAAATCCCCCCGCTGGATCTCTCCTTCGCAAGTCCTGTCCTCCCCTCCCAACCCCCTCCCCCGTTGCTTCTTGCCCTGCCTGGTGGTGCCTTGGAGAATAGCTTGACAGCCCCCCCCCCTCGGTTTCTCTGTGGCAGCCCCTCAAATATTGGAAGATGCTGGAGAGAAGCAACTTAGAACAGAGGAGGAATTTCCTGACAGTTAGAACCAGTGTTTCTCAACCTTGTCAACTTGAAGATGTCCGGACTTCAACTCCCAGAATTCCCCAGCCAGCGAATGCTGGCTGGGGAACTCTGGGAGTTGAAGTCCGGACATCTTCAAGTTGACAAGGTTGAGAAACACTGTCCTAACCACTGCTGGGGAATTCTGGGAGTTGAAGTCTGGACATCTTCAAGTTGACAAGGTTGAGAAACACTGGTTAGAACAATGAACCAGTGGAACTCCTTGCCTCCAGAAGTTGTGAATGCCCCAATACTGGAAGTCTTTAAGAAGATGCGAAGGGGAGCCTTCCAGCATCCCCGGAGGAGGGAGGGTCCTGGGAATGGGGGAGGTCTGGGCTGGGGAGGAAGGCTTTTACCCCAGAGTCTTCCTCCTCACTGCTGCTGCCGCCGCTGCTGCTTTCTGGGGAGGGGTCCGGCTGTCCCCGGAGGTCTCGCTGCTCCCCCTGGAGGGTCTGGATCACCAGTAGGCAGGCGGCCTCCTGGGCGGGGAGCGTGTGGGCCCAGAGCGCCAGGCCCTGCTTGGCCTTGGCGGTGAGGTGCACCCTGGTGCCCAGGTCAGCCAAGGCCTCCTGAGGTGGGGCAGAAGGAGACGGGGGGGGGGGGGGGAGAGAAAGGTTAGGGTTAGACGGGGGGGGCAGCTGGCATTTTGGGGGTGCAGAAGAGGGGAGTTCTCCTGCTTGAGGGGGCTGGACTAGAAGACCTCCAAGGTCCCTTCCAGATTCTATTCTATTCTTCATTCCAATATTTATTCTATTCTATCCTATTCTAAATTCTCTTCTCTTCTTCATTCCAATATTATTCCATTCCATTCCATTCTATTCTATTCCATTCTATTCTATCTTCTATTCTATGTTATTCTTCATTCCAATATTTATTCTATTCTATCCTATTCTAAATTCTCTTCTCTTCTCTTCTTTATTCCAATATTTATTCCATTCCATTCCATTCCATTCTATTCTATTCTATTCTATTCTATCTTCTATTCTTCATTCCAATATTTATTCTATTCTATTCTGTTCTATTCTAAATTCTCTTCTCTTCATTCCAATATTATTCTATTCTATTCTATTCTACTCTATTTTTCATTCCAATCTTTATTCTATTCTATTCTAAATTCTCTTCTCTTCTTCATTCCAATATTTATTCCATTCCATTCCATTCTATTCTATGTTCTATTCTTCATTCAAATATCTATTCTATTCTATTCTATTCTATTCTACTCAAAAGGCAACTGAATAGGTATGATATGGGATTTCTTGCCTGAGGAGGGGGCTGGACTAGAAGACCTCCAAGGTCCCTTCCAAATCTCCTCTCCTCTCCTCCCCTATTCCTCTTCCTTTCCTCTCCCTCTCTTCTTCTCTTCTCTTCTCGGGGCCCATCATCCCCAGTGACCAAACCCCTTCGGATCAAGATCAGCCCTGCTGGGGGGCGGGGGGGGGGGAGAATCAGGGGGCAGCCTGGGTCCCTTCAAAGAATCAAATGGTTTTCTGGACCCTCACCACAACGGGGAGCAGAATTTCCATGGCTAAGCCAGCGGTTGTTAAGGGAGCCATGTCAATTTTATGACCTCTTTTTTTGTCCGGGGTCGTTAAGTGAATCACTGCAGCTGTCCAAGCAAATGCATGGTTATTAACCGAATCCAGCTTCCCCCGTGGTCAGAAGCCGGTCAGAAGCTGGCTGGGAAGGTTGCAAATGGTGACCACGTGACCCCAGGACGCTGCAACCAGCATAAGTACAGGCGGTCCTCAACTTACGCCGGTTCACTTAGCGACCGTTTGAAGTCACAGTAGCACTGGAAAAAAAAATAGACTCGGGACCCTTTTCCACACTTAAGGACCGTTGCAGCTTAACGCCCCTGTGACTGGCTTAAGAACTGCAATGATTCGCTTAACAACGGTGGCGAGGAAAACAGGGCAAAAACTCACTTAACAAGTTTCTCACTTGGCCCATGGAAGGGAGAAGGACGGGAAAACGCCCGTCTTTGGCTGGCTGGCGGGAGCCCTCTGCCCTGCAACCTTTCTCGCTTACTCAGGAACCCAGCCCCCCCCAAAGATGGTGCCCCCCCTGCCCCTCCCTCGCGGGCTCACCCGGGCGCTGTGCAACTCCCGCAGCAGCTGGCCCTTCTCCATCCGGGGTGGGGTGGCCGAGCCGGGAAGCGCCTCCTGGACGGCCCTCCGGCCCTCCGCCACCTTGGCCTCGATGCCCGCGCTGAGCCTGGCGGCCACGGTGGCCAGTCCCAAGGGCGGAGGGTGGCTGGGCAGCTTCAGGGACCTCTGCTGGGCCCGCAGGTGCCGGATGAGTCCCTGCAGCCTCCGCTTGGCTTCTGCCCCCTCGGAGCCCGTCAGTCGCAGGGAGCTGAAAGGAAAGGGACCTTTAAGGACTCCAACTCCCAGAATCCCCCAGGCGGCTCTGCCTCAGGCCCAGCCGTTGTAGGGGGAGAAAGCCCCCCCCACACTCTTAAGGCTAACTGGGTTCCCCCAGTTAGTTTTGGATGCCTCTCTGGGTCTTCCTCCCGCCCACCCCCTCCCCTCCCTTCTGGGAATCCCCTGCTGACGGCCTCCCGGCCCTCCCGGCCCCTCAATACCTCCCCGGGACCCCCTCTGGGTTGCAGGGGCTGCTCTCGGCGGCGGTGCTGCAGGCTTGCAAAATCCAGAGGGCTTTTTTCTCCAGCGCAGGGTTTGGGTCCTCGGAGGCCCCTACCAGGAAATGCCAGAGAGGGAGACGTCATGGGATCCTAGGGCTGGGGGACGCCTCAGAGGTCATCTAGTCCAGCCCCTGCGCGAGGCAAGAGTTTTACACCCTCCTGGTCAAGAACCCTCAACCCCAGGAGGGAAAGTCTTCTTCTGTCCACCGATGCTCCCATCCCCCCAGCAGACCTGTTGTAATATAGTTCCTTGTGTAGGTGTGGGTCCCCCATGGCCCAGTTCATACCAGGGCATGCAGAGCCACGCTGAACCACACAGGAGAAAACAAACTCCTAAAACGCCATAACATCCTGATAGTTCATAACAGAACATCCTGAGATGTGCCCTACCAAGGACGCCCAGGATTTGACCATATATAGACAGAACTTCCCTGAGCAGAAGATTAGAAATTGTACTTTTACAGGCTGTTTTTAACCACATGCTGATTGCTCCTCCTGCCTTTGTCCTAACTCAATAAAAGGGGCTCTCAGACCCCCAATCTGGGTCGTCGCTCCATCCCGAGAAAGATCGTGTCCGTGTCTTTTCTCCACATTGGCCTCATGGACGAACCACGGGAAAGTCACATTTGGTAGCAAACCGTTCTTCATATGTTTCAGCCTCCAGTCCCCTAATCCTCTTTGTTGCTCTTCTCTGCACTCTTTCTAGAGTCTCCACATCTTTTCTACATCGTGGAGACCAAAACTTCAGTGGGTCCCAGCATGCCCTGCCCCAAAGTGTCCCCCTCCTCCCCTTTCTCAGTTTTTGGGGCTGGGGGAGGAAGAGGCCAGCTGTGTCTATGGGCGGGGGGAGGGGGAGAGAGATGGGCAGCCAATTCCAGGGGTCTCACCTGCCTGAGGTCCCTCTGCTCCCAATTCTGGGCTCGGCTTCTGCTCCGCGGCCGTCAGGGCCAAGAGGGTCTCGTAGGCCTCCAGGCAGCGTCCACTGGGGTGATGGGGTGTCAAGAGGGGAAGGGGGGGGAACAGGGGCCACACTAGCGCTCAGACCCAGAGACCCACCAGAGACGGCCTCCTGGATGCTGCCCCTCCCAGAAAAGTCCGAGTCTGACCGGATGAAGGGAAGGGGCTGCTCTTCCCTCCTAGCAGCCTTGCGAGGGAGGCCAGTCTCAGTTTACGCCCCCCGCCCCAGCCTTGCCTGCCCACCTCCAGCCCCCCCAATTCAGCCCACGTTGGCCAGATAAGAATTTCTCTCTGCAACTCAGCTCAAGCAGCTGCCCCTTGTAGCCAGGGGGGCTAAGACCCCTTCCTCCCCCCCAGGACCCTTTCTTCCATCGTATTATTCATTTATTATAGCCCCCCCCAAAAAAGAGACATAATGGGAGGGAAGGAGGGAGACAGATTCCCAGGCAGCTCAGGGGTCCCGTTGGAATACAGGCAGTTCCCGAATTACGACCGCAGCTGAGCCCAGAGTTACGGCCATCGGTTGTGCCCGTCATTAAGCGGGCGCTCACCTGATGTGCAGGGCCAGGGCCAGGCCCGTCTGCTGGGACTCCTGGCATCCGAGCAGCAGGCTGAGCTGCTCCGCGTCCGTCTTGGATTCCTGCAGGGCCCCAGAGAGCCCCCGGTTCAGCCCCCGCAGCCCCTCCAGGCGCCTAGTGGGGGGGGAGGGCAGAGGGTCCCGGTCAGGGCAGGGCCGCTACTACGGCTTGTAACCCAGGTGTACCTAAGGGGGCGGCTGCTCCACCCGGGGCAGGGTGTTCCTGCAAGGGGGAGGGTGGGCCTCCACTCCTCAGAGAGCCCCCTCCCCGAGGAAAGTCCCAGCAGGTGCTCTCAGGGGGCGAGGGAGCCCCCTCCCTCCAGAGAACTGACAGAAGGGCGGGGGGGGGGCCTCCAAGACCCTTGCTGGATCCTTTGCTCCACAGGTCATCCCCCAAATTAGGCAAGGGGGGGGGTTGTCATGGGGCACCGTTACAACCGCCTCCATGGGACGAATCGGTCAAGGATCCCTTGCTGAGAGCCTTACAGAAATTGGGGGTGGGGGCTTGAACCCTGCGCATGCTGAGCGATCCTCCCATTTCGGCTGCACCACCCCCCCAAAAGCTTCTCATGGCCGAGCAAGGGGGGGGGCATCAGGGACCCTACCTGTGGAGCTGCTCCAGGCTGCTCTGGATCTCTGTGGGGGGCCAGGCTGGAAGGGAGGGGGCAGGCTGGAAGCTGGTAGCCCCCCAGGGAGGATGGGGGCCGTTCTGGGCAGCCCCTGAGGGGGGGTCCTGCAAGGCAGGGGGCACATCAAAAATACAGCAAATCTTCCCCCTCCCCAGGGTTGGAGCTTAGCTTCCTTTGGCTGAAGCCTCTTCTTCCCCCCCCCCTCTGACCTGGGGCTGAATCCCCCCCCCCATCCGGCCATGGAGACGCCTCCCTTGCAGCACCTGGGCTCCTTCCCCTGGGGGGCCGGGGGCTCCTCCAGCACAGGTCTCCACCCTGGACAGGCTCTCCTGCAGCTCCTGCACCTGGATGGAGAGGGGGGGGCGAGGAGGGTCAGGCAAAGAGAGAAAGCCCCCCCCCCCCAAAAAGAAAATTTATCACAGGCCTCAAAAGATGGAAGGAGGAGGAGGAGGAGGAACTGAGGAATTGGTAGGTGGGGCCTGGGGCTCTCCGAGGGGCTGCTGCTTCCCCTAATTTCTGACGGAAGACCCTTCCACACTGGGGAGGGGGCTTCTCAGTTGCTGCCTCCTTTCCTGGCGTGAGATTCCCCCTCTCAACTTGGAAATGTGATTGACAGCTTTCAGCAAAACTTCGAGCTTTGGTGGTTTCCTTCCTTCTTCCTTCCTTCCTTTTTTCCTTTCCCATCCTTCCCTCCCTCCCTCCTCTCTCTCCCTCCCTGCTCTTTTCTTTCTTTCTTTCTTTCTTTCTTTCTTTCTTTCTTTCTTTCTGTCTTTTTTCTTTTTTTTCTTTTTCTTTCTTTCTCTTCCTTCCTCCCTCCCTCTACCTCCCTCCCTGCTCTTTTCTTTCTTTTTCTTTCTTTCTTTCTTTTCTTTTTCTCTTCCTTCCTCTTTCCTCCCTTCCTCTACCTCCCTCCCTGCTCTCTCTCTCTCTTCCTTCCCTCCCCCCTTCCTTCCCTCTTCCCTTTTTCCTTCCTTCCTTCCTTCCTTCCCTTCCTTCCTTCCTTCCTTCCTTCCTTTTTTCCTTTCCCATCCTTCCCTCCCTCCCTCCTCTCTCTCCCTCCCTGCTCTTTTTTTTCTTTCTTTCTTTCTTTCTTTCTTTCTTTCTTTCTTTCTTTCTTTCTTTCTTTCTTTCTTTCTTTCTTTCTTTCTTTCTCTTTCTTTCTTTCTTTTTCTTTTCTTTCTGTCTGTCTTTCTCTTCCTTCCCTCCCACCCTCTACCTCCCTCCCTGCTCTCTCTCTCTCTCTCTCTCTCTTCCTTCCCCCTTCCCTTTTTTCCTTCCTTCCCTCCTCCCGATCCCCAGGCTAAACCAGGCACCCCCATCCCATAACCCCCAGCAGAGCCCCCAAGGCCCCCCCTGCCTGGGAAAGGTCCTGGCAAGGCTACCAGGCTCAGGGCCCTCCGGACCTCTGGCTCCCCCTGCTGGATCTGGTGGGCAGCAGCAGCTGAAAGTGGCCCCACACTCTTCCCCCCCCCCCCCGCCCCGTCCTCCGGGTGCCCGGGAAGCCCATTCGCCAAGGGGGCAAAGCTTTGTCGCGCACCAGCCGTGGGAAGAGGGAGAAGAGAAGAGGCTGGGGGGGGCACACTTTACTGCCCAGGAGGGCAAATAGCAAAGGAGGCTCCCCTGGATTGGCATCATCACCATCATTATGCGGGCAGAGGGGAGAAGATCCAGATGGGAACTGGGGGGGGGGGTGGAGGGCTGGAAGGGACCCTCTCGGCTTCCCTGGACCTCCCCCCCCCGCTGCCCCTGATCTGAGCCTCTGGCAAGGGGGCCGGGCGGTTCTTCACCCGGCTGCACAGCGAGACCCCCCCATCCCGCCCCCCATTACCTTCCTCTGGAGCCTGTGGCGCTCCTGCTGGTGGGCGGCCACGGAGGCCTTGGACCGGCTGAGCAGCTCCTGCTGGGCCTCCAGCTGGGCTCGCAGGGCGGCGTTCCTCTCCTTGTAGAGGGCGGCCATCCTCTCGCAGGGGGGCTCCTCAGCCTCCTCCTGGGGGGAGCCCCCGGAGCCCTCCCTCTGGAGCCCCTCCAGGCCGGCTCCCAGGCCCTGCCAGGAGGAGACCAACCAGGAGGCCCATTTCCAACCAGATGGCTTTGGCAGAACGACCCCCCCCCCAGAGCCCCTCCGTTGAGGGGAGGCGCCCCTGACCCCCACCCTGCAGCCCCCCCTCCCAATGGCGAAAGGCGGTCAGGGGCAGCCAGGTGGGGCCTCGGGGGGCAACATTCAATTGTGCTCCCTCTTTAAAGGAACCTTTCGGTTCAACTTCTTTATTTCTGTTAAAAATTCTGCTAAATTTTTCTAATTTTGACATAAACTGTGTGGAAATGGTTAAAAGCAGGCGAGGAGACACACTCCACTTCCTGGCTCCTTACTCCCTGGCTGGAAATACAGAATACCAGAGTTGGGGGGGGTACCCTGGAGGTCCTCTAGACCAACCCGCTGCTTAAACAGGAGACCCCAGACTGTTTCAGACCAGGGTTTTCTTGCAAACCTCCAGGGATGGAGCCCCCTGTTCAGGTGTGTGTATGGGGTGGGGGTGTTCAGCCGCTCGCCCCCACCCCTCCCACCCTCCTGCACACCTGGGCCAGCTGGGCTTCCTCGTTGGGAAGGGGCTTCCGGTAGGAGAGGAGGAGGTTCTCCAGGGAGGAAAGAGCCTTGTGGACATCCAGGAAGAGGTCAGCCTTCCCTGGGAGAGAAAGAGGCCAGGCCAGCCAATCCAGAGGTTAAGCCCTGGAGGCCAGGTGGAGAGGACACCAAAAGAGGGATGGGACAGAAGACCCACTCCTCACATTGGGCTGCAGAGGGAATCCTCTCCTCCTGGGAACCCCTTTGGAAGGAAAGGCAGGGAGGGGACCAATCTGGGGGTTGGACTAGCAGACCTCCGGGGACCCTTCCAGCCCTGTTGTTGTGGGGTCTCTCCGAAGGAGTCGGGGGCCTCGTGCCGAGCTCCTTCTGAAAAGAGGCCGGCCGGCAGAGGAAGGAAACCATCACCCAGCCTTTTCTTCCTGGCTCCCGATTCAAAATCCGAGCCCCCCTCTTGGGGGTCTTACCTTGTTCTGTGCCGGCTGGAGGCGGGGGAGAGGGGCCCCTGGCAGGCCTGGCTAAGGGGACGGGCATCGGGGGAGGCTGGTGGTGGACTCGGAGCCCAAATCAGAAAAATAGTCTTCCTCCTCCTCCTCTTCCTCCCTATAGCGAGAAGGAGGTGGGGTGAAGGAGCTGATCCCCACTGGGGGGGGGAGGGGAGGGCCACCTGGGCTCCAGACTCACCTCCTGGAGACCCCACATCCCCCCCCAACCCTGGAGATGCCTTTGGAGTTCAGATTTACGGCATGCAGAATGAGGGCAGGTAGCCCGCATCTTACGACCTTCTGTTTAGCGACCGTCTGCAATTCTAGCAGCCCTGAAAAAGTGACTCATGGCGGCTTTTCCCACCTGATCCAAAGTCGGGCGCTGGGCAAGTGGCGCGCGTGCTGGCGACGGTGGCAGCCAATGGGGGAGCCGTTTAATGACCGAATGATTCGCCTAACACAGTGTTTCTCAACCTTGGCCACTTGAAGATGTCCGGACTTCAACTCCCAGAATTCCCCAGCAGTGGTTAGGACAGTGTTTCTCAACCTTGTCAACTTGAAGATATCCGGACTTCAACTCCCAGAATTCCCCAGCAGTGGTTAGGACAGTGTTTCTCAACCTTGTCAACTTGAAGATATCCGGACTTCAACTCCCAGAATTCCCCAGCCAGCATTCGCTGGCTGGGGAATTCTGGGAGTTGAAGTCCGGACATCTTCAAGTAGCCAAGGTTGAGAAACACTGTCTTAAGGGGCTGAGAGGGCGAGGACCCCTTGCCCACCCACAGCAGGGGAAGAAGCTCTCCCAGACCTTCCCAGTTCTTGGGTGGGGGGGGAGTGGGTCTGTCTGACCCCCCCTCCCCAGAGGACGTCCGGCCCTCCAGGGGATTCCTGGGCCCAAAAGGAAGGGGAACGGTGTGTGTGTGGGGGGGGGGGAGGGAGGCACGGACCTGTCCCTGTCCTGCTGCAGCCGCTCCATCTTCCCCTGCAGCCGGACGATGGTGACCAGCAGGCGGGTGATGCTCTCCTCGTAGTGCAGGGCGGCCTCCTCGCTGGGCTCCTCCTGGCCGGGGACCCCCAGCTCCCCCTGCAGCCCACAAGAGAAGGGGAGGGGGCATCAGCCACGGAGGTTTGGGGCCTCCATGGGGATTTCCACGCGTGTTTGTGTGTGCGCGTGAGTCTTAAGTCCCATTTTTCTCATGAGAGCGTGGCCCCTTTAAGATCTGTGCGCTTCACCTCCCAGAATTCAGGGGATTCTGGGAATTGAAGTCCACCCATTTTTGAAGCTGTCAAAAGCAGAGGGATGATGATGGATTAAACAGCCGAATCGCCTGCAAGGCACCCCCGGGGGGCTCGGAAAGGACCCCCAGAAGGGACCCCAAGGGGCCACTGTGCCACAGCTGGTCTTGGACTCCTGGGTCCATTGTGGCCCGAGGGCTGCAGACCCACCATGCAGGAGGCAGGAAATCCCGCAGCTGCTTCCCCCAATTAAACACCGGAAGGCAGAAATGTGTGTGTGTGTGTGTGTGTCTCCTTTGTCCCTGCCACTCCCGGTTTTCCAGACTGAGGGGGTCATTCTGGGGGATGCCGGGGGGCAGCCTCCGTCCAGGGACCCCCTCGCAAGCCCAGGGCAGCTTCGCCAGGGAAGGAAGCCAGGAATGTTGCAGCTGGAAGGACCTCTCATTGCTACGCTCCTGGTTGATTGCCAGGGCCCCTCAGAGATCAACTAGTCCACCCCCAGCGGCCCCCAAGGCAGGAGATTGGAGTGGCTCACGTGAGAAAGGGGTGCTGTTCCGGGGAGTCTGTTCGTTCCCGATGGGAGAGTCAGAAACCAGAGATGGTTTCCTGTGGGGGGAGACACACACACGCCCTCCAATTCCCCCCCTACCTCTTCCATGCTTCCTCTTTCTGCCTTCTCCCCCTGGAGCAACCTGGTTCTCAGCCTCGTCCTGGCCCCGATGGAGGGCGGAGGGCTTTTCCTGTTGATTCGCAGCCTTCCCGGCTTCCCTACCCGTTTCCTGCCCTCCCAGAGAGGAAGGGGCCGGGCCCCGGCTGAGCCTCGCCTCGAATCCTGGCCAAAAAAACCCCCCACCATATTTATAACTGCGCCACACAAACCGGGACAGAGTGGGTCGTAAAGTCTGCGCTGTGGCCTTGGGAGGTTAGGCGCCCCTATAAGGGACAGGAGGGTCTCACACAAGGACGATGCATTTTGCTTCATGGCACATCTCAAGGCGGACTTTCTCAACCTGGCGGTCAGGCCTGTGGCCATCTTTTAATTTGGACCTCTGGCCAGCCACACTTTCTATTATTCCGCTATGCCTTTTTCTATGGTGGGAAGATGGGGAGGAGGGGATGATATGGAGTTAGATGCTATGTAGCCATAACAACATTCTTTCTAGAAAACCAAGGTCATCCTTTGGCTCTGCGTCTCTGCACCTGACCGGAACTGGAAGTGCCAGCGTGGCAGTGGGAGATGGGACCATGGGATGGGCTTGTGGGTGTGGGGGAAAGATCTTGAACTTTCAACTGGGTGGGGGAAACCAGGAAGCTTTCAGATTCGGATTTTCCCAGATGTGCCAACATGGCTCTCTTGGTAAATTGGGACTTTTGAGCAATCCTTTGTCTTGGGCTCTGATTTACTTTCGGATGCTATTTGGACCCTGACTCTTGCAGCTGAAGGTCTGGGGGATTCTGGGAATGGCTGAAACTTCAACTTTCTTTTTTTGGGGGGCGGGGGGAAACCTGTAACCTTTCAGATTTGGGTTAATGTCAGGGTTCCAAGTAACACCCCCAACGAAAGAAGACTCCGAGGCTTGAAGTTCCTCAGAGTTGCAATTTATTAGAGATGCCATCTTTTATTGTTGTGTGTATGTGTTGTTTATGTAATAAAAATTAAAATTAAAAAAAAAAAGAGATGCCATCTTGGCACATCTGGGAAAACCCAAATCTGAAAGCTTCCCGGTTCCCCCCACCCAAATGAAAGTCCAAGTCCCTTCCCCTGCACCCAGGTGTCCATCCCATGGTCCGATCAGGCTATCTCCAAAACAGGAGATGCCTTCCAGTCACCCCATCACAGCTGCAGGGCCAGGTGACCTTGACTTCCTGAGAAAGAATGTTATTATGGCTACATATCACCACGCTCTGCGTAATCCCCCCCCTCCCATTTCCCCACAGTAGAAAATGTGCCAGCCTGAAGTCCCAGAGACGGCTTCCAGGTCTGACAGGCTGGGGGATTCTGGGATCCTGGGAGTAGAAGTCAGCAGAGCCTCCAGCCACCAAAGTTAAGAAACTTTGAGTTTGAAGTAGGCAGAAATTCTAACAGGATGGAGCCCCCAAGCAGTGGCTTAATTGCGTTATTATCCGTTGCAGCTTTTAGGGTTGGGCTAGTTGAATGCAACGAAAGGAAAGAGGAATATTTAGGGAAAGAAAGGTGAGGGAGGGTGGGAAGGAAGGAAGGAAAAAGGAAGAGAAGGAAGAAGTAAAAGGGAAGAGAAGAGGAAAAGGAGGAAGGAAAAAGGAAAGAAGAAAAAGGAAAGAAATAGAAAGAAGAAGGAAATAGAAAAAAAGGGTGAAGGGAAAGTGAAAAAGAATGAGAGAAGGAAGGAAGGAAGGAAAAAGAAAGAGAAGGAAGAAGAAAAGGAAGAGAAGAAAAAGAGGAAAGGAAGGAAGAAAAAAGGAAAGAAGAAAAAGGAAAGAAATAGAAAGAAAAAGGAAATAGAAAAAAAGGGTGAAAGGAAAGTGAAAAAGAATGAGAGAAGGAAGGAAGGAAAAAGAAAGAGAAGGAAGAAGAAAAAGGAAAGAGAAGAAAAAGAGGAAAAGGAGGAAGAAAAAAGGAAAGAAGAAAAAGGAAAGAAAAAGGAAATAGAAAAAAGAGTGAAAGGAAAATGAAAAAGAATGAGAGAAGGAAGGAAGGAGGTAAAAAGGAAGAGAAGGAAGAAGAAAAAGGGAAGAGAAGAAAAAGAGGAAAGGGAGGAAGAAAAAAGTAAAGAAGAAAAAGGAAAGAAATAGAAAGAAAAGGAAATATGAAAAAAAGGGTGAGAGGAAAGTGGAAAAAGAACGAGAGAAGGAAGGAAGGAAGAAAAGGAAAGAAAAAGGATAAAGGAAAAAGAAAGAACAGGAATAGCATAGAAAAATAGAATAGGAAATATAGAGTAGAATAGAGCTGGAAGGGAGAAGAGCTCCAAGGAAAGAAAAGGAGAAGAAAGAAAGAAAGAAAGAAAGAAAAGAAAGAAAGAAAGAAAGAAAGAAAGAAAGAAAGAAAGAAAGAAAGAAAGAAACACGCAAAGGCCTGGAGTTGGGGGGTCTCCAAACTTTCCAGGAACTGGGGGGGGGGCGTCTTTCAATGCAATGATTTCTAGGGTTCGGGGGGGAGGGGAAACTCCCTGCTGGGGAATTCTGGGAGTTGAAGTCCGGCCTCTTAAAGGAGCCGAGGCCGAGAAACGGAGCTCCAAATCCAAGCCAGAAGCGGTTTTGGCGGAGAAAGAAGCGGGGGAAACTCCGGGGCGCTGCAAGGGAAGCCCCCCGGCGCTCCCCTCCCCTCCCCTGGCTGCCCCACCTCTTGGGGGGTGGGGGAGGAGACTCCAGCGCCTTCCAGCCGCCGCTCGCCTACAAACTACAAGTCCCGGCAGCCCTTGCGAGGGCGGCTGTTTTTCCTCCCCCCCCCCCGGCCGCCTTCCGTCCCTCCGGTGTCTCCGGGTGTTGCAGATCCAGGTGGGGGAGGCTGCAAAGGGGCGGCGGGGGCTCCCTCGGCTTTGCAACCGGCGCTCCCTGCCTTTGCAACCGGGCGCCCGCGTGCGCGGGGGGGAGAAGGGGTGCTGGGCGGGGCGGGGGCGGCTGTGGGAGTGGGGTGGGGGGTCCAGGAGTTCCTTCCAGCAGTGGGGGCCGCTGCTGCGAGAGGGGAGGGGGCTTGTACTTGCAAAGAGGGGAGGGGGCTTGTACTGAACCCGGGTTCCCCTTTTGCAGAAGGCTCGCCGGACCCGCCTCGCTTCGCCAGGAAGGGGGGGTGTCTGTCCAGGAGGCCCCCAAAGGAGGTTGCAGGAGACCCCCTCCCCAGCCCCCCGCCCCGAAGGTTGCCCCATCGCCCCTTCCTCTAGAACCACAGATCAAAAATTTATAGGGGAGGAGTTGAATTAAAAGGCCAATTGAAAGGTAAAGGGAAGATTAAAAATAGATTAAAAATGATGTAACTGATGACACAAAGGTTGTAGGCGGATGACACACTGTAAGGTTTAATGATGTAAAAGTGGTTATGGATAAATAAAATAAAAACTTTTCATAAAAGGAAAGAAAAAAGTGTAGGGCAGTGTTTCTCAACCTTGGCAACTTGAAGATGTCCGGACTTCAACTCCCAGAATTCCCCAACCAGCATTCGCGTATAAACAATTCAGTGTCTAGGACAGTGTTTCTCAACCTTGGCAACTTGAAGATGTCTGGACTTCAACTCCCAGAATTCCCCAACCAGCATTCGCGTATAAACAATTCAGTGTCTAGGACAGTGTTTCTCAACCTTGGCAACTTGAAGATGTCTGGACTTCAACTCCCAGAATTCCCCAGCCAGCGAATGCTGGCTGGGGAATTCTGGGAGTTGAAGTCCGGACATCTTCAAGTTGGCAAGGTTGAGAAACACTGGTGTAGGGTCTTTTGCCTGGGGGGGGTGGACTAGATGACCTGCAAGGTCCCTTCCAACTCTCTTCAGCTGTACGGAGTTGCGCCTGTTCAAAATCTCTGGAGTTTGGCCTCTTTGCTTGTCTCCCCCCCAAAGGCAGGAGGGTCAGACTCCCACCAGCTCACCCGGCCATCCTGGACTCCCCCCCGGACTGTGGGGCCTGGATGGACACCTCGGAGGCCAACAGCACCACGGAGGAGGGAAGAGGAGAAAATGGCGGCCGAGCAGCGTCCCAGGACCCGCTCCAACCCAGAGGGGGCCGAGGACCGGACCCTCAGCATGCAGGCCAGCGTGGGGAGCCGGAGCGAAGGGAGGGGGAGGCGGCCAGCACCACACCACCACCCCCCTGCCCCCCAGTGCTGGCATCCAGGCCCCCAACGGCAAGACCTGGCTGGCCCCAACCCCTCCCTCCGAGTTCAGGTCCGGACGCCGCGGGTGAACTGCCCGGAGAAAGTGGTGAGTGGGGACAGCGGCACCCGGACACCCCCCTCCAACCCCCCCCCCCCTCCCGCTTCTATCCTCCCGTTTTTCCCTTTCTCTGCACCCGCCTCCCCTTACCCAGGTCTCCGATTGGCAGGAGATTCCTCCATTGGGTGCTTCCCTCCTTCGGCCCATTAAAGCAGCCGCCTCCTCAGGACGTCTCAGCGTGGCAGTCTGTCTGTCTGTCCGTCTGTGGGTTTGTGTGTCCGGCAGATGCACTGCAGTTGCTAGGACTGTCTAGGCCTTTGAAACCGAGAGATTGTCCCAAGGACACGGCTGCTTTAATGGGGCCGCAGGAAGGAGGCTTTGCTCAGAGGCCCCGTGGAGACCCTCCGGCAAATGCTTCTTCTGCGTGGGGTCCTCGCGGCTCTCTGAGCCGGGTTGCTTCCGTGCAGACCCTCCCCTCACCAGGCTAAGTGATGAACGGATGAATGCTCCCTCGTATCCCTGACGGTTAAAATGCCTAGTGGTCAGAGCAGGGTTTCCCAGCAGTGTGGCAACCCGAAAGGAGTGGGTGGGGGGTGGGGGTGTTTGGGTTTCAGCCTCCCAGAATCCCCCAGCCACGCATCTTTTTAATACATATTTTTTATTTCCATTTTCATAACGTATAATCACATGTATACTATTACATAGCCAATATCCTATTGTATTAAGTAGTAATTACATCAGTTCCTCTTGTCATCAACACCCAGAAAGATTAACACTCATATTATTGGCTCCTTCTGCTCTCCATACACCTCTTTCTTCTACCTCTCTCTACCTCCTTACCTTCCTTCCCCATCATCCTTTCCTACTCTACTTCCCCTTCCTTTCTCCTTCTCCTCTCTCTTCATTCCACTCCTCCTTATCCTCCTCAACTTCCCCCTTCACCCTCTCTTCTCCTATTCCTCTCTTTCCATCTTTCTCTCTACATTCTACTCCTCCTTATCCTCCTCATCTTCCCCCCTTCCCCTCTCTCCTATCCCTCTCTTCCCATCTTTCTTCTCTCCTCTGTTTCCCACTCTTCCTCTCTCCTATCCCTCTCTTCCCATCTTTCTCTCTACATTCCACTCCTCCTTATCCTCCTCTCTTCCCCCCTTCCCCCTCTCCTATCCCTCTCTTCCCATCTTTCTTCTCTCCTCTGCTTCCCACTCTTCCTCTCTCCTATCCCTCTCTTCCCATCTTTCTTCTCTCTTCTGCTTCCCACTCTTCCTCTCTCCTATCCCTCTCTTCCCATCTTTCTTCTCTCCTCTGTTTCCCACTCTTCCTCTCTCCTATCCCTCTCTTCCCATCTTTCTCTCTACATTCCACTCCTCCTTATCCTCCTCATCTTCCCCCCTTACCCTCTCTCCTATCCCTCTCTTCCCATCTTTCTTCTCTCCTCTGTTTCCCACTCTTCCTCTCATTGGTGCATTTCAGCTTCTGAGCAAACTCCATTCTGTGTTGATGGTATTTATGCTTCCATATCAATATACTTCACATATTAGCTCTTTTGCTCTCCATACACCTCTTTCTTCTACCTCTCTCCTACCTCCTTTCTTCCCTCCATCATCCTTTTGTACTCTATTTCCCCTTCCTTTCTCCTCCTCCTCTCTCTACATTCCCACTCCTCCTCATCCTCCTCATCTTCCCCCTTCACCCTCTCTCCTATTCCTCTCTTTCCATCTTTCTCTCTACATTCCACTCCTCCTTATCCTCCTCATCTCCCCCCCCTTACCCTCTCTCCTATCCCTCTCTTCCCATCTTTCTTCTCTCCTATGTTTCCCACTCTTCCTCTCATTGGTGTATTTCAGCTTCTGAGCAAACTCCATTCTATGTTGATGGTATTTATGCTTCCATATCAATATACTTAATATATCTTAGTTTTTAAAATAATAATAAGAGAAGACAGTATACATGTGCAATCATATTACATTAAAATCTAACTACCCTCGTCAAGCCTCCCTCCCTCCCACCCTCCCCCCCCCAATCCCCCCAGCCTTTCCTCCCCTGACTTCCCAGAACCCATACACGGTATGAATCTTTAACCAAAACAGTCTAAAATATATTGGAAAGAAGAGTAGAAAAATTGACAACTTCTTTACATTGAGCTTAGCTCCTCCTTGCTAAACTAACCAGCCACGCATCTTATGAGGTTGCCGGAGTTGAGAAATGCTGCTTGAGAGGGAGGTCGGTGGGACTAGAAGACCTCCAAGGCCCCTTCCAGCTCCGTTCCGATTGGTTGGTTGGAGAGCTGCAAAAGAGAGCGATGGAGGCCCCACCATAAAGTTGCACAGAGAGAAAGAAAGAATTGCAGAGGCCACTCAAAAGAAGCTGGGAAGAATTGAGGGGCAAGGAAGCTAACGGGTCAAGAGTTTTAAGTCGTTTGTAACGTCAAATAAGTTGGGGATTATCTATAACAGTGTTTCTCAACCTTGGCGACTTTAAGTCCTGTGGACTTCAACTCCCAGAATCCCCCAGCCAGCGCAGCTGCGCTGGCTGGGGGATTCTGGGAGTTGAAGTCCACAGGACTTAAAGTCGCCAAGGTTGAGAAACGCTGATTTATAATGAGATGGAACGACAGGTAAAGAATCCACCTGTTTTCTCTGGTGCACCGCATGACGTTTAACCCCACCCGAATCAAAGGAAAGAGGGAAAAAAGAAGGAAGAAAAAAAGAACGTTTAAAAGACCCGAATAGATCGACGGAGGGGGAGGGAGAGGCAGAAATGGCATCCATCTTCCACTTCCTTCCTTCCTTCTCTCTCCCAGATCATCTGCTTGGATCTCTCGGAGGAAATGTCCCACCCGAGGCTGGAGTCGTTCAATGGGTGAGTGGAGATCCCTCCCTTGGCAAGAGGGATCTCTTTTTTTGGAGGGAGGGGGGGTGCTGGCTTCCTGGGATCCAGCAGATCCTCCTTGGGGGAGACGGAGTGCCGGTGATAGCGGGGAGAAACCAGGATTCCAGCCTTCTGGTTCTCGCCGTGGCTGTCCCGCCTTCAGGCCGAAGGGGGCGTCTCAGCCTCTTCCTGGGGACGCCTTGCAGTCAAGATTCTAGTCCTCTTGGCTGAGCGGAAAGGAATCCTGGTGAGGTGGGCCTTGTCTCCTCTGGAGCCCCCTGCTTTCTTAGGTCTCTGGAGGGGGAACGAGGCCGGTGGCATCGCTGCAGGGACTCGACCTGTGTTTGCCCCCGCGGTGCCTCATGGGCCTCCTCTTCCTCTCCTCCCGCTGGAAAGGCTGAAGACCAACGCCCTCAACATCTGCCAGAAGATGATCGAGATGTTTGTCCGTACCAAGCACAAGATCGACAAGAGCCACGAGTTTGCGCTGGTGGTGGTGAACAACGACGTCACTTGGGTGGGTGTGTCTCCCTTGCGCCCCCCCCCCCCCCATACAGACACTGTCAGGGTCCCAACTGAGAGACCCACAGCAAAAATGAAGCTCCCAAGGCAGGTCGATTCCTCCGACGAATAGCTCTGTGGGGTATATTGTGTTGGGTCCTCATTTCACCCACCTCGGAAGGATGGAAGGCTGAGTCAACCTTGAGCCGGTGAGATTTGAACCGCTGAACTGCAGATAACAGTCAGCTGAAGTGGCCTGCAGTACTGCACTCTAACCACTGCGCCACCTCGGCTCCCAACCAGTCACACGGTCCAATTACAGCTCCTGCCTGGTTGCTTGGAGACATCGCCCTGCCTTTCTCTGACCTTGGGTCCCAAGAGAAAGTCTTGTGTTTTGACTACAAAATCCCAGCTATCCCCAATCCCGGCCCTCCCTGTCCCTCAGTTCCAAGGTAGCAACACCGAAGCTGGCTTTGGTCGGGAGTTACGACACAACTCCTCGGGGGTATGTGATGGACCAAATGTGGCCTCCCCCCCCCCCCCACCGTCACGTGATGGCATTTTATTGGCATTTTGTTTTCCGCGCCTGACGAACTCTGGATTCACTAAACTACTTTCGCATAACGGTGGTGATTCATTTAGCAACCATGGTAAAACAAAGTGGAGTGCAGTCATGGGGTGACTTGCTTAGCGGCCGACGCACTTGTGAGTGTAATTCCAGGCTCGTTCAGGATGCCTGCGATCCTCCCGCCCCCCCCCTTCCTCTTCCTCTTCCTCTTCCTCTCCACAGCTTTCCGGCTTCACCTCTGAGCCCCGGGAGGTTTGCAGCTGCTTGTACGACCTGAAGACCACCCTCTGCAAGTCCTTCAGTATCCTTCCCAAAAGGGGGGCATCCACTGGCAGGAGAAGGGATGGGGGGGGGCTTTGACCTCTGCTAGGGATCCCCCCCCCCCAAATGAAGGGAAATGTCCTGATCTGATTTGGAGGGAGAGACGGTGAGAAAAGCCGGGCTCTGGGTCCAATCCGCCTGGCCTGGGGCTCCCACGTCCTGCCTGGCTGGGGGGTGGGGGTGTCCCTTGTGGGCAGAATTCGGATCTGGCCCAGCAGGAGCCATGGAAGTTCTTCGGGGCCTCCTTTGCAGCTGGAAAATGGACTCCAAGCCAGTTCTCTGGAGGGCAGAGCTTGAATCAAGAGCAGAGCTGGAAGGGACCTTGGAGGTCTTCTAGTCCAGCCCCCTGCAAGGGTGGAGAAAGGAGGGGCTCCAGACAGCCCCATCCCTTTGCTGGGATTGTAGAGTTGGTGCCTTGGTTTCCAACCCTTTTAGTGACTGTTTGAACTTACAAGCGCACTGAAAAATGACCTTTTTTCCACACTTACGACCGTCACTGCATACCATGGTCAAATCTTGGCAACCAACTTGCACTTACGACCCTTGCAGGGTCTCTGGCGGTGTGTGTGTGTGTCACGCAATCCTCTCTTTGTGACCTCCAGGCAAGCAAGAGCCGCTACTAACTCAACACCGGGGAGGAAAGGTCGTACAAAATGGGGCAAAACTCTCCCTTAACAGCTGCCTCGCTTAGCAACCGAAACTGTAGTCGTAGGTCGAGGACTGTCCGCTGGGGGTGGTCCTAGCGGGGGATCCCGGCATTGGGGAGGCGTGTGGAGAAGGTCTCCCACCTTGGCTGGCTGGGGAATTCTGGGAGTCTTAAAGTCGCCATGGCTGGAGACCCCCTTGTCCTAAATCCAGGCATTGACCTTAACGTTTGCTGACCAGATCTGGACGGCCTTTTCAACCTGATGTGAGTCTCTCACCTTCGTTCCCTGGGCTTGGTTGACCCTTCCGGGGTCCTGGGCAGCAGCCTTGGGGGTGTGGGTCTCCAAATGGGTGGGGAAGGGTCCCTAGCAGCCCTCCCCTTGAAGCTCCAGCCCTGCACGAGACCCCAAATTACCTGCCTTTCTAAGACCCCCAAGGCAGGAGAAGGAAACCCCTCAGAATCCAGGAGGTTTCACGCTAGGCTGGTTCTCACGGCGGTCCTCGTCCTGTGGCCGTCCCGGCCGGGAGGGTTGGGGCGCTGGGTCCTCACGGCTGCGCCCACCCACCCCCCCGCCTCCTCTCGTCCTCTCGGCAGACAGCAGAAGACGGAGCTCCCGGTGATGGAGAACATCCAGACCATCCCGCCGCCTTACGTGGTCAGGACCATCTTGGTCTACAGCCGCCCCGCTTGCCAGCCGCCCGTGGTGATGACCGAGCAGATGAAGGTGCCCGCTTTCTTGATCTCACAAAAGGGTGCCTCCTCCTGGAGGGGGAGGGGAGACACACGGGGTTTTTGGTGGGCCCCCCGAGTCTCGTGGGGAACAGGGATGCCAGCAAACCCAGAAGGCCGTAGAGCGGGGTTTCTCAACCGTGGCAACTTGAAGATGTCTGGACTTCCTTTCCCCACCATCCACTCGGAGCAAAAGAAGCTTCTTGAAGGAGAAGGGAAATGACTTCAAAAGGAAAAAAAAAACGGGAAGTCCCGCTGCCTTCTGGGAAGAAAAGAAAAATCACCTTTGGGGGCTTTTGAGGAAGAATCTCCTTGGAGGTCCAGCCCTGGAGACTTTTAAGGGGAGACCTGAATGTCTGGAATAGGGGAGGGTCTCCTGCTTGAGCAGGGAGGGGGCTGGGCTAGAAGACCTCCAAGGTCCCTTCCAGCTCTCTTACTCCGATCCAAAGCCCCTGGGGTTGAGTCTGGGAGCAGCTGCCTTCCTAGGGCAGTGTTTCTCAACCTTGGCCACTTGAAGATGTCTGGACTTCAACTCCCAGAATTCCCCAGCAGTGGTTAGGACAGTGTTTCTCAACCTTGTCAACTTGAAGATGTCCGGACTTCAACTCCCAGAATTCCCCAGCCAGCGAATGCTGGCTGGGGAATTCTGGGAGTTGAAGTCCGGACATCTTCAAGTTGCCAAGGTTGAGAAACACTGTCCTAGGGAATGGGGGCTGCCGTTGTGGGGGGGCATCGTTTCCAGCCCTTTTCCCAGGGAAGGGCAGCCTCCGAGGAGACACCCTTCCACGGCATTGGAGAAGCAGAAGGTGAAGGGACCTAAAGGGAAAAGGAAAGGGAAAAAAAACCCCTTGGAGGGGAGGGAGGGGGGAGGCCCGAGGTTCTCTCCCCCTCCTGATTGCCTCTCCTGCCCCACAGAAAATGCTCCAGTGCCCTTATTTCTTCTTCGACGTGCTCTACATCCACAACGGCATTGAGGAGAAGGAGGAGGAGGTCACCTGGAAGGTAAATCCATACCTGGGGACTCTGACCTCTCACCCAAGGGACCAGGGATCTCCCACCTTGGCCATTTTGAGACTGGTGGACTTCAACTCCCAGCATTCCCCAGGCAGCAAAACCCCCCCTCCCATGAACCATAGAGTTATATTGAAAGATTGACCCACTTTCTTTAAAGGGGGGAGTGTAGACCTTTATTCCTCCCTTCTTCTGCTTCCCTTCCTTCTTTCTTTCATCTTTTTCTTTCATTGATTCATTCTCCTTCCTTTCATTTTCTTTCTCTTTCCTTTATTTGTTCACCTTCCTTCTTTTTCTTTTTTTCTTTCTCTCTCCTTTATTTATTTTCCTTCCTTCCCTTTCTCTCCCACCCTTCCTTCCTTCCTTCCTTCCCCACAAGTGTTAAAGTGGCCAAAGGTTAGAGGTGCCCCTGGAAGGCACAGAAGGGGGCCCTTTTGAGCAGCGTGATCCAAGCTTCCAGTCCTGGAGGAGGTCAGGAGCCCTTTCTGACACTCCGTGGGCGCCGGGAGCAAATCCCGCCCGGCCTCCTCCTCCTCACGGGCACGTATCCCCCCCCCTCCCCTCGCAGGAGACCTTTGCCGCCTTCAGCAACCTGGACGCCAAGGGCACCAACTACAAGTACGAGGTCTCCCTGAGCGGCCCAGCTGTGGAGCTGCACAACTGCATGGCGAAACTCCTGGCCCACCCGCTGCAGCGGCCCTTCCAGACCCACGCCTCCTACGGAATGCTGGAGGAGGAGGAGGAGGAGGAGGAGGAGGGGGGGGCCCCCGAGATGGAGGCCGTGGTCTGACCCCTCCCCGCCGGCTGGGAGGAGGAAGCGGGGAGACCCCCTGCCACCTTCAGCGGGCGAGGGGGCTGTGAGGAAGACCCCTGCGAGACCCCCTCGGGGGAATTTCCATGGGTGGCTGGAACCCCCAGCCCCCCCACGAGGACGAAAGAAGGGCCCCTGGAGGGGGCTGCTTCCCAGGGGGGGAATGAAAAGCCGGGGTGAGGGGGTTTGTTTCAGGGTCTGTTGATTAAAAAATGTGATCTACTTTCCTGCGAGTCAGATCTCGAACCTTCCACAGCTGGACTCCAGTAAAGTTTGGCAAAATCTTCTTTGGCTTTTGGTCTTTGGCTTCTCCAGATGTGCCTCTGGCTTCACCCGGGGACCCCCAACTCCCTTGCAGGAGGAGCTCCCTAACTTTGAGGAACATTTGTTTGACTCTTCTGAGTTACGATGGTGCTGAAAAAAACGCCCGGTCCTCACACTTACGGCCGTTGCTCCTCCCCCCCACGGTCACATGAGTGCAGTTTGCATGCTTGGAAACTTTCTTGCCTTTACAACTGGTCCCCTGGTTGAGACTTTTATTTATATTCATATATAAATCACCTTTATATATATATATGATGTGTTAACCATTGAGCTACAAGGCTCGACTCCTTATCAGCCAGCCAGGGTGAGAGGTATATATTTAAAGTCACAACCCCTGGTATGCCCAAATATGGGAGGAAGGTCACACTTCCACTCTCTGTCCTTCGGCTCGTCACAAGTGACCATCCAGACAGAAACCCAATATAACAAATGTAACAAAAAGGCAACAGTAAAAAATATTGGGTTTCTGTCTGGATGGTCTCTTGTGACGAGCCGAAGACAGAGAGTGGAAGTGTGACCTTCCTCCCATATTTGGACATATGTGCAAGGGGAACCTTTACCTTAGGCTAAAATAACTTTATTGTGATGTTGAATGAACATTAATTGGCATACATTAAAAATTTCATTGCATACAGCTCTTCTTAAAAGGCTGCACACACACCGTTTCACATGGAATAAACATGACAAGATAAATGCATGCATGCATACAAAATTATTTATATACCAACATGCATTATATTTCAGAGAGAAACAAGATTGCAGGGAACAGAACAGTGTTATACATATAAACCGGATGGGAAACTCACAGCTGGAATGTTCATTTCTTTTGAATGTCTAAGGCAGTGTTTCTCAACCTTGGCCACTTGAAGATGTCCGGACTTCAACTCCCAGAATTCCCCAGCCAGCATTCGCGTATAAACAATTCAGTGTCTAGGACAGTGTTTCTCAACCTTGTCAACTTGAAGATGTCTGGACTTCAACTCCAGAATTCCCCAGCCAGCATTCGCTGGCTGGGGAATTCTGGGAGTTGAAGTCCGGACATCTTCAAGTGGCCAAGGTTGAGAAACACTGTCTTAAGGGGCTGAGAAGGGCGAGGACCCCTTGCCCACCCACAGCAGGGGAAGAAGCTCTTCGGCTGCCGGGTTCTGCCGGCCTCCTGAAAACGGATGGAAGCTGCATCCTCTTCAGGCTGTGCGGGTTGCCCAGTACATTTAAGTCTTCCTCTTACGACAGTTCACTTAGCGTCCATTTGAAATTACAGCCAGCGGCATTGCAAAAAGACTTACGACCATTTCCCTCACCTATGACCGTTGCCGCAACCCCTGTGGTCACGAGATCGAAATCCGGACACGGTGACTGGTTCGTACTTACGACGGTCCCCAGCAGCCCAGGTGTCACGCGATTCCCTTTTGCGACGTTCTGACAAGCCAAGTCAGAGGGGAAGCCAGACTCACTTAACAACCACGTGACTCACCTAATGGCAGTGATTCATTTAACAACCGTGGCAAGGAAGGTGGTAAAACTGAACTGTTTCAATAAGAGGAATCAAGGGCGGCTTCTAACAAAGTCATTTTTTAAAAATCTTCCATCTGAGGTCGTGTTCCTCACCCTTGGTGACTTGAGGATGGGAAGCCTTCAACTCCTAAAATTCCCCAGCCGGCATAAATTCTGGGAGCCGAAGTCCACCCATCCTCAAGGGGCCCGAGAACTAGGAACTGGTTTTGGCTGCCTTTGCAAATTTCCACTACCAGCAGCTTATATTGGGATTCCTGGATTGCAATAATAAAGAGGTTGCAATGAGGGTGAAGCAATTAAAACAGGTAACAACAGAGGGAACTAAAGTTTGCAGCTTGAAAAACAAGAAATGCTGGTTCCAATAAGAGTGGATGCAAAAATACGTAAAAGCAAACGGGACGCATTTAAAAGCGTTTCTGATTCATTTTCCAGGAAATCCAGCGTAATATTAAATTATTATTTAATAATAATAATTAATAATAATGCTGGGTTTAATGTGACTGGAGCTTCTGAAACTTATTAAGGAATCTGAATTCTTTTATTAGGTGTCACTAAATCGGCCAGTTCTCTTTTATCACATTTAAAAAATAAAGAGATGAAATTGGGTATCAGCTCTTGTGAGTGAGCCAATCCTGTCCGAACCCATTCAAGAAATAGGACGGGGTGGGAAAAGAGGCGGGAGAGTTGGGATTCTAGCCAATCACCTCCGATTGGATAGGCTAGCAGCCCATCAGGGCGGTGACGTATTACCGCGGCCTGCCAATGAAAACTCCGAGGGAAGCTTCAAACGCCGGGAACAAGATGGCGGCGCCGTGTTGGACTTCATGGCTTTGGAAACTCTATGGCCACTGACCACCGAACGAGATGAGTTCGCTACGCCGGGCCGGGACGCGCTGACGCGATCGGCCTCGTCCGCCTCACGACCGACTCAGCGGACCGACTTCCCCCGTTCCCCGTCTCCGGGAGGCGGTATAAGACGCCGCTCAGGCCGCTGGGGGAGAAGTGCGCATGCGTGCCCGCGACTGCCCGGCACAGGTGTGCCTCCCTTCCCCGCGGCCGCCCCCTTGCGGCGCCATGGAGCACAGCGCTTCTCAGCTGGCGGCGCGGCTCTGCCGGGCTCTGCGGGGCCAGGACGACGCGTAAGTGGCCCGTGGATGCGGCTCGCGTGGCTTCTGCGGGTTTTGCAATGGGAAGAGCGGGTCTCCGAACAGGAGTGGGCCAGCGGCCCTCGCCCCGCCCGGAAACTCGCTTTGCCAAGGATTCCCGGGTGCAAAGGCGCTTCCGCCACCTGCACAGGTGTTGCGTTTGCCTGCAGGAAGGAGCCTTGGCCAGCAGGGGTCTCCAACCTTGGCAATTTTAAGACTTGTGGACTACAACTCCCAGAGTTCCTCAGCCAGCTTTGCTGGCTGAGGAACTCTGGGTGTTGAAGTCCACAAGTCTTAAAGTGGCCAACTTTGAAGACCCCCTGGTCTAACCAGAGTTCTTCAAAGTTGCCCACTTTAAGACTTGTGGACTTCCACTCCCAGAATTCTCCAGCCAGCTTTGATAGACCTCTGGTCTTGACCAACCCCCTGCTCAAGCAGGAGACCCTCCCCCATCTCAGACAAATCCAGTCTCTTCTTGAAAACCTCCAGTGTTGGAGCCCCCCCCCCCCCCCCCCGCAGCCTCTGGTGGCCAGCTTGTTCCCCTGGTTAATCGTTCCCACTGTTAGGAAGCGTCTCCTAAATCCCAGGTTGCTTCTTTCCTTGATTAGTTTCCATCCGTTGTTTCCTGTCCTGCCCTCTGGTGCTTTGGAGAATAATTTTCCGAAATGGCACGCGGGGCCATGTTGCCTGGCACGCGGGGCATCGCCTATTCCTCTTCTGGGTTTTTTGGCACGAATGTACGCGCATCGATCAGCTGGCCATTGTGCATAGTCATACACACGCATTGCACACGCGTGCACGACAGTGACCGGGAGTCTCGGTGGACCGTGTGCATGCATGTGCTGGAAACCGGAAGTTTATTTTCTGGCGCGCAAACACCCCCCCCCCCACTTTGGAACTCCTCTTCCAGGTTGCAGGCGTGATGTGTGTGTGTGTGTGCGTGCACTCGGTGCCGAAAAGGTTTGTCATCACTGGCTTAATGTGTCCCTCTGGTTTGGGGTGAGGGAGGAGCTTAGGTTAAGAGCAGGCGTGGCAAACTTTGTCACGTGACCAGTGGTGGGAGACACATTTTTTTTACTGCCGGTTCTGTGGGCGGGGCTTGGTGGGCGTGGTGGGCAAGGCATGGTGGGCGGGGTGTGGGAAGGACACTGCAAAATCCCCATTCCCTCCCCATCAGCTGGACTTGAGAGGCAGAGAGTAGATGGGGGCGCGGCCAGCCAGAAGTGGCATTTGCCGGTTCTTTGAACTACTCAATTTTCCACTACGGAAATTTCTCTAGAACTGGCCAGAACCTGCTGGATTCTGCACATGGCCAGGACTTTCCCCACCCCCACCCCCTTTGCTTAACTGGGCAGGGTCGGGGGGGGGCAGAATCCGTCCCGTGGGCCGTGAGTTTGACCCACTAGGGTTAGAGGGTTAGGCTAAGGAGGATGGGCCAAAGTTGGAGGCGGTGCAGGGCATTTCGGGGGAAGCAGCCCCCCCTCCCTCCCTGAAAAGAGAGCTTCCTTCTTGCATGGGGGGGGGAGGGCAAAGTCATCAGAACTGTAATCCTGCAGCTCTCCTTTCTTGCTGGAATTGCAAGGGCCTTAGAGGGCATGTAGTCGGTCCCACTGCAATATGGCAGCTGTGGGCAACGTTCCAACTTACGGACTTCCGTTCCCAGAATTCCTGAGCCAGCTGCTAAAGTGGCAGCCGGTTCCTCCTCCTCCCCCTCCCCCCCCCAGCCCTTCTGACTTAGGGGGCCTTTGAGAGCTGCATTTTACTGCTGTGTACATTTAAAGGGAGCCTAAAGTGATTCTTAGGGGAGGGGAAGGTGGCCCTGTGCTCCCCTCACCTGCCGGGACCCTCCCTCCTTCAAGCCCCCCTCCCTCTGCTTCCAGGATGGTGGCTGCCATGCTCCGGGAGGGAGCTGACCCCAACCTGGTCCTGCCGGAGGAGGGCGTGGCCCCCATGCACTTGGCTGCCGGCCTGGAGCAGGAGAAGGGGATACGTGGCCTCCTCCACCTCCTCCTCCAGCACGGGGGAGACCCCAACGTCAGGTAGGCGCAGGGGGGCCCTTCCCTCCCTGAGAACACACGGGGGGGTGGGGGGGGTCAGAGTGATGGTGGGGAGAGCAGACCCCACCCCCCACCCCGGCCTGAAAGGGATTTGAGTTGAGCAAAGGCAGGATGGGTCTGGGGGCTTCTGGCCAGGACCAGGGCAGCTGAACCCACCAGCAGAAAGGAAAGGAATAGTAATAGAAGGGGGGAAAGGCAGGGAGGGAGGGGTGAAGGGAAGAGAAGAAGGAAGAGAGGAAAAAAGGGAAGGAAGGAAAGAAAGTAGAGGGGGAAGAGGAAGGGAGGGAGGGAAAGAGGAAAGGAGGGAGTGAGAGGGGAAGGAAGGAAAGGAATCGGGGAGGGAGGAATTAAGGCAGAAGGAGGGATGGAGAGAGGAAAGAAGGAAGGAGGGGGAAAGAGGGGAAAGAAGGAAGGAAGGAGGGGGAAAGAGGGAGGGAGAGAGGAAGAAAGGAAAGAAAGAAAGGGGGAGGGAGGAATTAAGGCAGAAGGAGGGATGGAGAGAGGAAAGAAGGAAGGAGGGGGAAAGAGGGGAAAGAAGGAAGGAAGGAGGGGGAAAGAGGGAGGGAGAGAGGAAGGAAAGAAAGAAAGGGGGAGGGAGGAATTAAGGCAGAAGGAGGGATGGAGAGAGGAAAACAGGAAGGAGGGGGAAAGAGGGAGGGAGAGAGGAAGGAAGGAAAGAAAGAAAGCAGGGGCAGGGAGGAATTAAGGCAGAAGAGGGATGGAGAGAGGAAAACAGGAAGGAGGGGGAAAGAGGGAGGGAGAGAGGAAGGAAGGAAAGAAAGCAGAGGGGGAAGAGGAAGGGAGGGAGGGAAAGAGGAAGGAAGGAGGGGGAAAGAGGGAGGGAGGGAGGAAGGAAAGAAAGAAAGCAGGGGAAGGAGGAAGAAAGGCAGAAGGAGGGATGGAGAGAGAGAAGGAAGAAGAGGGGGGGAAAGAGGGAGGGAGGCTCCTTTTCCGGGAGAAGCATTGGGCTCCAAAAACTTGAAGATGGAAGAGAGGAGGGGAAGGGAGAGAAAAGAGGGAAGGAAGGAAGAAAGAAAGAAAGGGGGAAGGAGATGGAAGAGGGAGGGGAAGGAGGAAGGAAGGAAGATTCTGCCCATGTCCTCTCTTGTCCCAGATCTGGGGAAGGCCTCACCCCCCTCCACGTGGCTGCCTCCTGGGGATGCACCACCTGCTTGGGGCTCCTGCTGGCCGAGGGGGGCGACCCCCACCTCCAAGACCAGGTGGGCCCAAAGGCTTCTCTCCTCAGGAAGGGGAGGGGGGTGGGGGGCTTCCTCCGCCTCCGTTTAGGACGCCTCTGGGGGGAGATTGTGGACTCCGCTGCCCCACAAGCCCTGCGACCGGCAACCCCCCCCCAAAGCATTTAAATCGCTCCATTTAAATCAGGGGTGTCCAAACTTGGGATCTTTTAAGACTTGTGGACTTCAACTCCCAGAATTCCCCAGCCAGCATGGCTGGCTGGGAATTCTGGGAGTTGAAGTCCACAAGTCTTAAAAGATCCCAAGTTTGGACACCCCTGATTTAAACGGAGCGAAGGGGCATTGCAGACCCAGATGGTGGGGCTGGGGGGGCGTGGGGGGAGAGGCTGACTCTGTAAACCGCTTAGAGCGGGCTGTGAAGCGGTCAATAAGTCTTGCCGTTTCCACCCAGCGTCCATCTGAAATTCTGATCGTAAATCCCTTCTCCCCTCCGTCCCCAGTTCCTGATTTCTGCCCCATTGAACAGGAGACCCATTTCTCCCGAGGAGGGGGCTTTGGGGGCGCCTCTGCCCCACAGAGAGTCCCTTCCAGGGCCGACCCTAGCACCAGGGGGGTCTTAGGCTGCAATGCTGGTGGAACTGACCCCTTCCCTGGACTTTACCCAGATCTGGGGAGTTGGGGGGTGGGCTGGAAGGAAGCCCCCGGCAGGGAGAACGCAGGCAGCAGCCCCCCCCCCCAAACTGGCTGATTCTGACTTCCCTTTGTACCTCAGGATGGGAACACGGCCTTCGACCTGGCTGTGGAACATGGGAACGAAACCTGTGTCAACATCCTGCAGGACGCAGAGTGGAACAGCAGCTTCCGTAAGTGTCTGCCCGTCGTCGTATCTCTGAAGACTGCCAGTCATCCACTCTACCTGAAGCTTATAATAAAGGGGGACGTATACTTAATCGTTCCTGTATTAAGTGCAGCTAGAATTGTGTTTTCACAACATTGGGAAAGTGTAGAGATCCCTACGGATGAGAAGGCGGGGAGGAAAACATTATAATGTGCAGAAACGAACGGATTAACATTAGCAATTAAGGAGAAAGAGCAAAGTGAATATTATATGATTTGGGAAGCATTTTGCCAATGGTGGGAGAGAGAAAAAGGAGTTTGGAAAGGAAGAAAGCTAAAAAAATAAGTAGATAATGCACTTAGAGATGTAAATAAGATGAAAACTGTTAGTATGTGTATGAGGAGAATAATGCTTAATGTTAATGTGATATTACTAGAAGATATTAAGAAGAAAAATGGAGAGTTTTAGAAGGTTTAAATGCTCAATATACTGTTTAGGTTTATTAGATTTATATTCCGCCCGTCTCCCAAGGACTCAGGGCGGCGTACAACATTAAAAGAAACACATAATACAAAAGTTTTTAAAAAAAATTAAATAGAATATCCCGAACAAACCCAATTAGAATTGACAATAACATTAAAAAAAAATGAATTAAAATTAACAATGATCAATAATTTGTTTCGTTTTGTTCAGGCCAGGCTGGCTTGCTGGAAAAGCCAACTGATTTACTAAACGTAGGGAAATAATGTTCGTATGAATGTGAAAGATGTGGCCAATGAGAAACGGTGTTGCAAGAGGTGTTTGTGCCCAGGCGACACATGGCATAAAGAAAGACGGGATCTTTATCTCTGTAACTCTTTATCTTTAACTAAAAAATAATAAAGCAGAGAAAAGACTGTCAATCGTCCCAAAGGTGTTTTTTTTTCCCCAAGGGGCAACAGGACTTTCTTAAGTTTTTTCTTGAAGAGGTTTCGCTTTCCGTCTTAAGGAGCTTCCTCTGTTCTGAGGGAATGTGGGAGGATGGAGGGATTTATATTCCTTGCGGTCACCATTTGCACTATTCAGGTGGCCCTCAGGGCCCAGGTAAACCCCCAGGTGGCCTCAGGGACTCCCAGAGAGAGAGAGAGCTGACGACCAGAGGACCAGAAGCAGGGGTGGGTTTCAACCAGATTGCGGCGGTCCCTGTGAACCGGTTGGTTGCCGAACCCGGAAGTAAGTAACTTCCGGGAACGGCGAAGGGCGCGCCCGCCCGCCCGCGGTCCTTACCCGGTTTTGACGAGTTCTGCTCTTCCACGCATGCGCAGGATGCATACAGCGCCTGCGCGATCATCCAGGAGCAGCTGGAGCGTCCGCAGACGCTAGTACGCATGCGTGCACCGCGCGCGTGCATGAGGACGCCACCGGCCCCGTTCCAACCGAACCAGTTGGAACGGGGCGAGAAACCCACCCCTGACCAGAAGGAATATAAATCCTCCCATCCTCCAGTGTTTGGCCAGAACTGAAGAAGCTGCTTGGAGGAGAAACGAAACGTCTTCAAGGGAAAAGAGAGAAAGTCCCGTTGCCTCTGGAAAAAGCACTTTGGGGGTTGCCAAACATAATCTCAACAAAAGGCTTCAAATATTTCTCTCCCCCCCCCCACCCCCCAATCTTTTATGCAGCTCAGCGGAGAGCGGAGAGCTTCCTGTCCACCATAACGGAAGATGCCGGGCAAACTGGGCCGTGTGACTCTCTCCCTTTTCCATCCGATAGACTGCTACTGTCCTCCCTGAAGGAGGCCCGTCTGCACGGGGACCTTCCGCTTGGGGAAGCTGCTCCAAATGGTGGGCCCGGGCCTTGCACCCAGGACCGGTCGGCCTCCTCCTTCCTCACCGAGAACTCCTGGCGGGGCGACACGATTTTGGACCTGTCAGATTTCAGCGTCCAGCTGGCGGTGTCCCCCGAGGCCGTCCTGCCCCCCAGGAATCCAGCCTCGAGTCGTGCCGACGTACAGACCCGCTGGGGTGGTGAGGTGGGGCGCGCTCTGCCGGACGCTGGCGTGAAGCAGTCTTGGGACTTCTGGGCCGCTGCAGAGGGAGGGTGCAGCTCAGCCCCGGGCCCAGACACGGCTCTGCGGGGTCCCTTCCCTTTCGTGGGCTCCGAGGCTCTCTCGTTCGGATCGGACACCGCAGAATCCCCACCGAAGGCCCTGCCCTCTGCCAGCCTCCAGTCTGCCCCAGAAGCGGCCCCACTCCGTCCCCCACCGGGTGCCAACGCCTGTGGGCTTCCCGGCCTCTCAGTGAGGATCGGAGGGGCTGGACGTCACCTGCCTTGGTCACCTGGCTGAGTCCACAGCCGTCTCGGACCTGGGAACGATGGTGGCTGAGCCGGGCTCCGTCCTGGGGGTCAGCGGGACTCTGGACGGATGCTCAGCGAGAGGAAGGTCTCTGGGCAGGTGCTCAGCGGCCAGCACGGAGCGCTATTTTTCGTGCGTGAGTGAATGTTGGCCCAGTGCTGTGGAAGGCCCAGGATACGGCTGCGCTCATGAGTGGGAAGAGGGGAGGGCTGCCCCTAGCGGCCCCACAGGTGGCTGCAACGCCAGCAAGGGAGTTTCGTGTGGTGGGCCTCCCTCCTGCATGGGGAAGTGTCTCTCTGGCCAGAGGACTCCCCCACCAGAGGGGCTGCCCGGATCTTTCCGAAGGGGGCTCCTTGGGAAGGTTCTGCACTGGCGACCGGGGCCCCGCTGAGACTCGGGGGCTGCCTGTGAACGCCAGGGCCGAGGGAAGAGAGGCAGAGACCGAGGGCCTGGGA
Organism: Thamnophis sirtalis; assembly: GCF_051295495.1. Taxonomy (NCBI): domain Eukaryota; kingdom Metazoa; phylum Chordata; class Lepidosauria; order Squamata; family Natricidae; genus Thamnophis; species Thamnophis sirtalis. Next base: position 183,638,751 of record NW_028261381.1, on the reverse strand, counting down.
GGGCAGCTGCCGCGACCGGCTCTCTCGGCAGGAGAGGGGCAGCTGAGCCCGTCCACTCAAGACACCGTCCCCGTCCATTGGCCGTCAGAAGAGAGGAGTCGTTTCGGGTCCGCCTGGGCCCAGCTGCACTCTGGGCGACACAGAGGTGGCCCTGTGGGCCCCTAACAGCGTTGGAGAAGAGCCCCCCAGCACTCTGGATGCCCAGCTGCGGGCGATGATGCTGGCCACCAAGGTCGCCCACTCCCCACTCCCCTCGAATCGGAAATGCTGCCCTGTGGCCCCCTGGCCCCAAAACCCCTCCACGGGGACCCTTCCTCAGCAGAGCCCCAGCGCTTCCTCTCTCTTTGATGAGTCCCTGGAGATGCCCAGGCGCCCCAGGAGAGTCAGGAGGGGCCCCAGAGCGGCTTCACCCGAGGGGCTGCCGCGCTCAGTCGCTCACCTCCCCCGGCCAGAGAGGCAGAGGAGGCGGGGGAGGGCAGGGCTCCCTCGGCCGTTCCCAGCCCTTGGGGCGGCTCCCTGCCAGCTCAAGGGGGGAGGTGGGGCCGGGGGAAGGCCCCTGCGGGAGGGCAGGAGGGGCCTCTGCGGGGGACGCTGCTCAGGGCTACCCCGAGGGTGGGCCCCTGGGTGCCCAGGGGTCTCCGGCCCAGCCAGGGGAGAAGGCCTCCAGGGTCAGTTTCAGCCGGCTGTCTGGGAGGGGCCCTCTGCCACTCGCCCCCCAGGGAGGCTGAGCCCCATTCGCCAGGAGGTGCCGCTGTCGCCAGGGGGCCGCCCCGCGAGCCTGAGTGCCACGGAGCCCGTGGAACACCTCTATGTGGACGAGGAAGAGGGGCCAGACCCTCATCGAACGGCACCTGCCCACCACGGATGACTCTGGCTCAGCGGCTCCGAAGACACCCTCCCCCTCTGCGACTGGCGGGGCGTGGGCCCGTCAGGAGGGCAGCGGGGCAGGCAGGGCAACGGGAAGGGGCCCCCTTGAACCCGGAGCACCTGACCGACCAAGCTCTGGCACGAAAGCTGCGGGAGTTGGGGGCTGACCCGGGGCCGGTGACCCCCCTCACACGGAGGCTGTACGTGCGGCTCTTGGAGAGGCTGAGCAGGGACCCCGAGACCCCCGCCCGGAGGGGCTCTGCAGGTTGGTGCCTCTGGGGAAGCTGGGGGAAGGGACCCTCCTGGGGGGATGAGGAGGGAGAGGGGGAAGGAGAGAGTTTGGAAAGTAAATTGCGGTGGGGGCAAAGTGGGGGAGATGAGTTCTTGGGGGGGTGGGCCGGGGTCTCGAGTGCAAGAGGAGGTCATGGCATTAAGGGAGCAGGAGGGGTGGTGGTCCAGATTGACCCTCTTCTCGGAGGAGCTCAAGATGTGGGGGGGGGATTTGACCCGCCAGAGGCCCCCCCCCGTCCCGGAGGACCCGCTCCTCCTCGGAGTCCTGGACTGACCCTCCCCTGTACTCAGCCACAGCCGAGCTGGACTCTGCCCTGCGCACCTACCGCATCCCCGCCTCCAAAGCCGACGAGATGGCTCTGGCCGCAGAGTTTGACCAGCCGGACAAGAGCCGGCGGTGGCGGGAGGGGCTGCTCAAGTCCAGCTTCAACTACCTGCTGCTGGACCCCAGGTAGGAGGAGGAGGAGACCCTCGGAGGCAGCAGGGGGCTGGGGGTGGGGGGGAACATGGCTGTGGCTGATGGTCTCGTGGCTCTTGCTCTTCCGCAGGGTGACCCAGAACCTGCCCGCCCGCTGCCAGCTGCTCAGCTCGGCCGAGGCCTTCCGGACGTTCGTCCGTGCCATCTCTACGTGGGCAAGGGGACGCGCGGCAGGCCCTACCGCCACCTCTACGAAGCCTTGACCCACCACCGGGAGGGCCAGGGGAAGCCGGCAAGACAGTGGGTGGGTGGGGCTTAACAGCTCTGGGACCTTCTGAGGAGGGGTTTTCATCAGCCTCCTCCTCCTCCTCCTCCTCCTCCTCCCCCCCTCCTCCTCCTCCTCCTCCCCTCCCCTCCTCCCCCTCCCCCTCCTCCTCCTCCACCTCCCCCTCCTCCTCCTCCCCCTCCCTCCCCCTCCCCTCCCCCCTCCTCCTCCCCCTCCTCCCCCTCCCCCTCCTCCCCTCCTCCTCCTCCTCCTCCCCCTCCCCCCCCCTCCTCCTCCTCCCCCCCTCCTCCTCCCCCTCCTCCTCCTCCCCCTCCTCCTCCTCCCCCTCCTCCTCCCCCTCCCTCCTCCTCCCCCTCCTCCTCCCCCTCCTCCTCCTCCCCCTCCTCCTCCTCCCCCTCCTCCCCTCCTCCCTCCTCCTCCCCTCCCTCCCCCTCCCCCTCCTCCTCCTCCCTTCCTCCTCCTCCTCCTCCAAGTGTGGAGCTTCCAAATTCAGGAGGAGTCTAGCTTTGATCCCCGGAGGTCGGTCTTTGGCTGCTTGGTATTGAAACCTTCGACTGCCTGGCTAAGTGGGGGTTGGATTGCAAACCCCAGAATTCCTGCGTCTCCCCCCCCCAACCACCAGAACTGATGGGAGTGGGGGGCTGCAATTTGGGAGCCTGGATTTGTCTGTCCATCTTGGCGGCCCCCCTCCCCTTTCACCCGGGTCTCCCTCTGCCCTGCAGGTCTCCTCCAAAGTCCAGCACATCCTGGAGATCTGGGCGGGGGGCCAGGGGGTCGTCTCCATGCACTGCTTCCAGAACGTCGTTCCTGTGGAGGCTTACACCCGCGAGGCCTGCATGGTGGACGCCATCGGTAAGGGCTCTGGGGTGTGTGTGTGGGGGGGGCACAGAACACGGGGAGGGCCTCCCTCTTCCTTGCAGGATCCCTTCTTCCTGGGTGGGGGGGGGGATGTCTGAACCCCATGGACTTCAGTTCCCAGAATCCCTCAGCCGGGCGTGCAACCTTGGCCCCTTCACGACTGGTGGACTCCAACTCCCACAATCCCTCAGCCAGCATGGCTGACTGGGGGTTCTGGGAGTTGGAGTCCACCCATTGCCAAGGCGCTCAGGTTGGAGACCCCTGTTCTAATCCCAGCCCCCGCCCAAGGCAGAGTGAGTTTCATCCATTATTCTTTAAACATCTGACCACATCTGCTCCAGCCCTCTCCCCCCCACTCCTGAGACCCTCCTGCCCCAGGCGTTGGGAGAGTGGGCATTTGGCGGTGGGATTGCAAGACCTTTCTCTCTCTCCTGCCTCCCAGGCCTGAAGATGCTGACCAATCAGAAGAAGGGGAATTACTACGGCCTGGTGGCCGGCTGGCCGATGAAACGCCGGAGAAACCTGGGGGTCTTTCTCCTCCACCGGGCTCTCCGGATCTTCCTGGGCGAGGGCGAGCGGCAGTTGCGGCCTGCTGATATCTGAAGTGGCCCTTGAGCAGAGGGGCCCCTGGAGGGCCTCTTCCCCCCCCCCCCCCCAAGCAGACCCTCTGGGCCTGGAGTTCTTCTGGGAGGCTCAACCAATCCCTCCTTCGCACAATCCAGAATCCCAGATTCCGGAATCGCTCATCCCCCAGCTCCTGCGCTGGACGCTGAGCGGAGATGGAAGGCTGCACCCGTGTTCGGAAGTGACTTGGGGTGACCTGCAGGAGCCCTGCTGGGTGCTGGCACGCCTGGTGTGGGCAGGGGTCCCAGTGGCGTCCAGTCAGGTGGTGCGAGAGGGCCTCCTTCCGCAGAGTCGCAGGGCGAGGCAGTGGTGGGGCTCAAGGACCTTCCCAAGCAAGAGAGGAGCAGCTATGGGCTCACCCCCCACAACCCTCCGTCCCTGGGGGACCCTGGGAGGGGTCTTCCTGCACCTTAAGAAACGCCAGTCGCCTCTTCTGGGAACGAAGGTGGGACCCTTTTTATGGGGGGCAGCGGGGGCTTGTTTTAAAATTCGGGGACTGCACTGTGTTTTTAAAGATTTCTCCTTTTGCCTCTCCCCTGGGACTGGGGGCATTAAACGAGATTATTTTGGGATGTGACGAGTGGGAGCTGGATTCCTTGGGTCCTTCTTGAAATGGGGAGGGGGTGCAATTAAGGAAAGGATTAGCAACATCTCTCTTTACCGGCAGTCCTCGACATACGATCAATCGCTTAGTGCAGTGTTTCTCAACCTTGGCCACTTGAAGATGTCCGGACTTCAACTCCCAGAATTCCCCAGCAGTGGTTAGGACAGTGTTTCTCAACCTTGGTAACTTGAAGATGTCCCGACTTCAACTCCCAGAATTCCCCAGCCAGCGAATGCTGGCTGGGGAATTCTGGGACTTGAAATCCAGACATCTTCAAGTTGCCAAGGTTGAGAAACACTGGCTTAGTGGCTGTTACGGGTTCTGACGAACACTCCTCCCCCAAAACGTACTTAGGGCTGGGATTCAAAGTTCTGACGAAGGGCCACCCGCCCCCCTCCCTCATCCTGTAACCGCATTTTGGGCCTTTGTGCAAGTCCCTTTAATTTACCGTCCCTCTCAGACGAAATATTTACTTCTTTATTAAATTTATTTCCCGCCTTTCGTCTTTGTTTCTACTGCGGACAATGGACTCGCTTAATGACGGCAATCTTCACTTTACAGCTGCCACAGTTGCTTTACAAAAAAAAAGTTGTAAAATTGGGTCGGCCTTGACTTAGGACCGTCCTGACAGACGACAGAAACCCCGGGGTCATAATTTGAGGACTAGCAAAGTCTCTTCTTGAAAGACCTCCAACGATGAATCTCTCACAACTTCTGGTGGCCAGCAGTTCCACCGGTTAATTGTTAGGAAGTTTCTCTTTCATCCAGATTGCTTCTCTCCTTAGTTAGTTTCCATCCATTGCTTCTTGTCCTGCCTTCGGGGGGCTCTTTGGAGAACAGGTTGACCCCCTCCTCTTCTTTGGGGCAGCCCCTCAAATATTGGAAGGCTGCTCTCCTGTCTTCCCTGGTCCTTCTTTCTCTCGCCAGACCCAAATCCTGCAATCTTCCCGGCCTTTAATCACCTTAGTTCAGACTTTAAGACTTGTGGACTTCAACTCCCAGAATTCCCCAGCCAGGCTGGCTGGGGAATTCTGGGAGTTGAAGTCCACAAGTCAGTTCCCAAGTTTGGACCCCCACCCCACCCCCGCCTGAGTTGCTATTCTCTGCACTTTTTGCAAGAAGAGCCCCTGTTATCTGTTCAGCTGTGGAGCCGTTGAATCTTCTCCCTGCAAATGTGGCCCTCCATCTTTTTCAGCCCCTGGGGGGGGGGCTTCCTGGGATGGGAGTGGGGGGTGGTCTACTTTCTATGGTGGGAAAACAGGAGGGGGGGGATTGTACGGAGTTAGATGCTAGGTAGCCATAACAACATTCTTTCTAGAAAGCCAAGTCATCATCCTTTGTCTCTGCCCTGCCCTCTGCACCTGACCGGAACAGGATGGGGGGAAGCTGCCAGCGTGGCAGTGGGAGATTGGACCATGGGGTGGCTTGTGGGTGGGGGTGGGGGGCAGGATTTATTTATTTAGTTAGTTAGTTAGTTAGTTAGTGAATTTATAGGCCGCCCAATCCCGGAGGACTCTTGAACTTTCACTGGGTGGGGAAAACCGGGAAGATTTCAGATTTGGGTTTTCCAGATGTGCCAACATGTCTCTCTTCATCAATGGGGACTTTGAGGAATCCCTTTGCCTCCGACTCTGATTTAATTTTGGGTGCTATTTGGGACCCCTGAGATTATTGTTGTAATGTCTGCCAGTGTTCCCACCAGAAGAGAAAATAGGTGTTTTTTTTTAATCTTTTGTGTTTTCAGTTCATTTTTTAAAAAATCTTCTCCTCTAGCTTTGTTATGTCTTAATTTTTTTCTTTTGTATTTTAATCCTTTGAATAAAATTGGGGGGAGGGAAAGAAAGGGGGGGTGCTTTCCCCATCCTTTTTTGCGGGGGGCAGGGAAATTGGTGTGAGGGAACAGATCAGCCCTTCCTGAGGCAGATGGGCGAGCGGGCACTGGCTGGCACAGAGGTGGCACAGATGCTGCTTTGCACCTAAAATTGTCTTTGAGGTCCAGGGGGAAAAATAAGGTGGGGGGCCTCTCTTACCAGCAATCCCCCTTGGCCTGACCTTCAGTTGGAGCCCCCCCCCCGGTTTCCTGCGTTGTCTGATGCCCAGCTAAATGCCCAGGCTGCCATCTCACGAAGACATCTAAAAAATCCTCATCCCTGGCAAAACATGAAAGCATGGAGATTGCCAAGGGGGGGGCGAATGACTTGTGGAGGGGGGGGTGATCAGCCAGGCAAGAAGTGGGGGGAGAGGGTTGTATGGATATAGGGGCATTTTTGGCCAAGCCTTAGGATGGCTCGGCTCCAAGGAGACCCTAATAGGGGCCTGATTTGATGCTGGGTGGGGGCTCTGCTCCTCCTGGATTGAACCGACCCCAGCTGGCGGCAGCTCCTGGTTGGGGTGGGGGTGGGGAGAGCCCCCAAATTAAAACGGGGTCTTTCCAGGAAGACTCTCTGAATTCCCCCCACGGAGCCCCTTCTGAAAATTACCTGGGTGCCCTGTTTGGAGGGGGGGGGAAGGATCTGAATCAGGACTTTAATAGGCAGTCCCTGACTTGCGACTCCTTGTTTAGTGACCGCTTGAAGCCACCCTGCCACTGAAAAGAGCGAGGGAGAGGAGGAAAGAATAGAACAGTGTTTCTCAACCTTGGCAACTTGAAGATGTCCGGACTTCAACTCCCAGAATTCCCCAGCCAGCATTCGCTGGCTGGGGAATTCTGGGAGTTGAAGTCGGGACATCTTCAAGTTACCAAGGTTGAGAAACACTGTCCTAACCACTGCTGGGGAATTCTGGGAGTTGAAGTCCGGACATCTTCAAGTTGCCAAGGTTGAGAAACACTGGAATAAAGAAATATGGAGGGTGCGGGACAGTTTTTCCCACAGCCGCTGCATCCTCCTTGGGGGGGGGGGTCACGTGATAGAAATTGGGGCGTTTGGCATCTGGCAGGGCCTTATACGACCGTTCAGCATCCCAGGGTCAGGTGATTCCCCCCCCTCCTTCTGCGACCTTCTGACAGCCAGAAGCCAGGTTTGCTTAATAACGGTGCTACTCACTTAACAACTTCAGGAACTTTGTAAAATGGGGCGGAACTCCCCCGTCCCGCTTAGCAAACAAATATTCTTGTGGTCGGAAGTTGAGGAAGTGGCAGCTGCATTCATGCCCAAGGGGGGAGAGGCCGAGAAAAGACCCCCCCCGTGTGAAAGTCCCAGCCTCCTGACTCCCGGGAGGAGGCCGAGGCCGAAGCAGAGATTTTTTGGGGGGAGGGGAGGGAAGGAACCCCCCACAAATGGCACCAAACTCTCCTGCTGGTGCCCGGCTGCCCCCCCTCCAAGCCCGGAAGTTGACAGCTGGCACAGTTTACCCTGCAATACCCCCGAGGGGGGGGGCGTTATATACAGTTTCACAAAGTTTATTTACAAACACCGCGGGGGAGGGGGCACGTGTGTGTGTGTGGGGGGGGATGGGGTGGCAGGGATCTGGACCCCCCCCTATTGGGCTTGAACAGCATCTCCTAAGTTGGAAAGAAGCGATGTGGGGAGGGGGCGACAGCCTCTCCCTCGTCTGGTGGGCTCCAGCCACATTCACGGCCAGCATTCTCGGGGGTGCAGCCCCCCCCGTCTTTGAAGTGGGAGGGGGGACAGAGGCTGGGGAAGGTTCTGACAAGACAACTAGGCAGGGGGGTGGAGCTACCTGGGGGGGTAGGGGGGGCTTCGGCCCCACATCCTTCCCTCCCACCAGCAGCGTGGGAGAATTCCGCCTGCAAATTCCCGCAGCCTCTTCTGACGCAGCTGCGGTGGGGCAGGAAACGTCAGTGGTCCAGGTGGGCCCCTTCCCATCCCCCCATGCTCGCTCTGAGCCCCCCACCCCCTTGGCCCAGTTGAGGCATCAGGAACGAAGTCCCAGCATCCCTTTGCGGAGACTCCAGAGCCCATCATCCTGCTGCGAGGAGCAAGGCAGCCCCGCCTGTCCTCTGCCCAAAGTCTTGGGGTGCTGGCCAAACTTCTGCTTCCCGCCGTGCTTTGGTTCGAGGGCCCCCCCCCGCACGCCAGCTACGGGGCCCCCCAAGCAGGGAGACGAAGCACCGTCTCCCCCATCCGTGACGACTCTCGGCCTCCGCCGTAAGGAGCTCTCCTTGGGGCAGCCACAGGAGTGTGGCCCCGGGACCCTCAGGATGGACCCCCATCCGCCGACTACTTCTTCCCCGCCGGGGGGCCCTCTTCAGGAGGGAGGGGCTCAGGCTCCCAGAGGAGGAATTCGTGAAGGAGGGTGTTGACCGTCTCTGGACACTCCAGCATCACCATGTGGCTCCCTTCGTCGATCACCTTCAGAAGGCCAGCAGCAGGATCTGGGGGGGTGGGGGCGAAAAGAGGGGTGGGGGGGTCAGGTTGGCTCTTGGGAGGGAGGGGGGGTTCAGTAGGCCCTCCAGCTGTGTGTGTGGGGCGCCTCGCCCTCTGCTCTCTAGCTGCACTTGGCATCCGGCATTCTGCCTTGAACTGCCGAGGACAACATCAATGCTTGTGTGTGTGTGTGTGTGTGTGTTTCACATGCACCGTTGTGCAAACTAGAAGCAGTGCCCCCCTTGCCTTGCCTGCAACCCTCCCCCAGAGGAGAGGCAGCTGGTGCCCCCACCTGAGGCTGGCATGGGCCCCTCTACATTTCTGAGCCGATACAGCTTTTCTGACCCACAACTGGAAGTGACCAAGATGGCAACCTGCCCCCCTCCCTCCCTTCCCCCCTCCCTCCCTTCCCCCCTCCCTCCAGTGAGACCTTGACTGGGGAGGGGGGGGAGATGGGGGAGGGCCGTTGTGCTTCCCACAGGGACTGTGCCGACTGGACAGACTCCGCCTCCACCAAAATGGCACCCAGACACCCCCCCCCCCAAGGGCACCACTGGGCAATCCTGGGTGCAATCTGGCTTCTTTGCAAGCCCCTCCCTCTCTCCTAGGCCCCTCCCTGATTTTCGCCCAGCAAATCTTGCTGCATCTGGGCCCCCTGCCCCCCACTTCCTGGGCATCTCAGCCAAGCAGCCCCCCCCCAGGGCACCAAAGGAGACCCTCCCCGTTGAGAAGCCTGGGGGAAATCCATCGAGAGGCTCCCTGGGGCCAAAGTGAGGGAGTGGAGGGGGGATTGGGAGGCTCCCCCCCCCCAGCCGTACCTCTGCCATGCGCTGGTCTCCTCCACGGGCACGAACTTGTCGTGCATGCCATGCACCAGCAAGACGGGCACGGTCAGCTCGGCGTGGTAGACCTCGTCCCCCTCCGGCCAGTACTGCCCACTCATCATGGCCCTCAGGACGAAGGAGGAGACGTTGAAGGCGTTGCCCTCCTTCAGCAGCTGCTTCTCCTTGGCACCCTGGCGGGCAAAGCCGGCTCTGCCGGGGAGAAGGGCATGGGATCAGCATGGTGGGCCGGGGAGGGGGGAGGCCAGACCCTCACCTTTAGGGCTGGGCCAAGGGAGAAGCAGGACCCCCAGGAGGAGAGGGTTGGTTCAAGGCAGCCGGAGCCCCCAAACAGACGGGCAGAGCCCGGGAAGGTCAGGGGGGGAGAGATGCCAGGGGAGTCATCGTGGTCCAAGGGGCTACCTTTCCCCCTATCCCCCCCCCCCCAGAAGCTCGCTTGCAGACGCTCCAGGCCAGGCAGGGCAAGTGGGGGCCGGGGAACGAGGGCTGCTGTCCTCACCACCACCGGAGCAGCCACAGAGGCCCGGTGGGCAGCCCAGTCGTGCCAGGGGAGGCTCCCCGTGTCCCCCTCCTTCCCCCCACCCCACCCCAAGAGGCTCACTTGAGGAAGCTCCAGGCCAGGCAGGGCGAGAGGCAGCGCAGGACGCAGGGGGGCATGTTGAAGATGGAGCAGAGGCTGGGCTCCAGGGCGGTGGGGCCCCCTCCGTTCACCATAATCACTTTGTGCACAAGCTCCGGGTATTCGTGCGCCAGGAAGGTGCAGAAGGAGACCCTGAGGCGGGGGGACACACGTGGGGAGGGGGGGCAATGAGACGCCGTGAAAGGGGGGGGCCTCTCCGTCCCTCGTAGGGAAGCAGAGACCCTCCGTGTTCAGAGGCAGCCTACGCAGGGAGTCCTCCACCGACAGCAGTCCATATAGTGACCGTTTGAGATTACAAACGGGGCACTTTCCCACATGTATGGCCGATGCAATGCCCCCCCCCAGTCACGTGGTTACAATTGGGGGGCTGTTGCAGGGTCCCGGAAGGCCTTTTGGCAACCCCCCTGAGGAGCAAAATCAATGGGGGCAGCCAGAATCGCTTGACCACTGGGGTGATTTTCAGTTAGCAGCAAAAGAAACCCACTGAACAACCAGAGCATGGGACTTCATCAGTTCTGGCTCTGGCCATAAGTCAAGGACTCTCTGCCTGCCGGAGACCCCAGGGGACCCTCCCCGGCCCTCTTTCCCCCTCACCCGTAGGAGTGTCCGATCAGGACGTTCCGTTTCTTGGCGTATCGCTTGAAGACGCTGCGCAGGTCCTCCGCCAGGGCGTAGAAGGTGTAGGCGGCTGCGATCTGCGGGGCGGAGCTGGCCCCGTGGCCGGCCAGGTCGGGGGCCACCACCTCGTAGCCAGCTGGGTGAAGAAGTCCAGCTGCTCCTTCCAGATGTCGGAAGAGCCGCCCACGCCGTGGATGAAGAAGAGCACCAGGTCCCGGTGGCTGCCCTTGCAGCTGCCGATGTGCTGGGCGCAGTCGATGTGCACCACCCGCTTGGGCTTCGGCCGGCGGCGTTTGAGGGCCAGGGGGGTCCCTGCAGCTGGGTTGGCCTCCGAGGCCTCCGAGGCCTCCTGGGGGACCTTCTGCGGGCCCTCCGGCTGCCCCGCCTGGGCAAGGTTCTCAATGACCAGCTGGCCGTTGCGGTAGAGGGCGATGCGGCGCTTGAAGTGGACGGCGCCCGTCTGCGGGGGCTCTTCTCCGTGCCGGGGGGCCGGGTGGGGGCCACGTGCTTCACCCGCAGGACCCGCCCGGGCTTCACCTCCACAAAGCTGTAGCCGTCGCTGGACTCCACGGGCTCCAGGCGCCTGCTTGCAAGGCATGCCTTGCCCAGCAGGCAGCACAGGAGCCCGTCGGCAATGCTGGTCAACATGGTGGCTGCGGGGCTTCTGGGGAAAGAAGGGGCCAGGCGGGCCTTGGTCAGGAGGAGACCCACCATCCAGACCTTCCGCACGGCCCTTAAGACCTGGCTCTCCCAGCAGGCCTGGGGATAAGTTCTTAAATTACCCGCCCGAGTGTTGACTGTTGAATGCAAGTTGGTGTTTTATTACTTATCTTGTTTACTCACTGTCTGTCTTTTATTATTGCACCCCCTTCCCGTGATTGTAAGCCGCCCTGAGTCCCTCAGGGAGAAGGGCGGCCTATAAATCTTAATAAATGTCTAAATGTCTAAAATGACCCACCAGGGCCCTGGCAGGGCTGTTTGTGCCAGGCAGACAGAAGGGCCAGCGAGGGAGGCAGGACTTGGGGGTGGCCCTTGGTGCTCTCTGAGCCTGGCAGTTTTCTTCCAGACGTTTCGTGACCCAGCTAGGTCACCTCATCAGGACTAGGAGGGGTGGCTTGTGGAGAGAAGGAAGAGGCTTAGGGGAAGGATAATGAAAGGTCTGGAAGAAAACAATCAGGATAGAGAGCACCAAGGACCCCACAGTCCTCCTCTTCCTCTTCTTCCTCCTCCTCCTCTTCCTCTTCCTCCTCCTCCTCCTCCTCTTCTTCTTCCTCCTCCTCCTCCTCCTTCCTCCTCTTCCTCCTCCTCCTCTTCTTCTTCCTCCTCCTCCTCCTCCTTCCTCCTCTTCCTCCTCCTCCTCTTCTTCCTCCTCCTCTTCCTCTTCCTCCTCCTCCTTCTCTTCCTCCTCCTCCTCCTCCTCCTCCTCCTCCTCCTCCTCCTCCTCCTCCTCCTCCTCCTCCTCCTCCTCCTCCTCCCTTTCTAGCACTGAGGATGTTACCTAGTTGGGTAAAGTGGTCATAAGTCTCTTTTTCTAGTGAGGTTTAACTTCAAACAGTCCTAAAGGAATGGATGTAAATTGAGGAGGACCCGCATCTCCCAAATGCTCCGAGGGGCCGTGAGGGAGAGAAAAGAGAGACCCTCCCAGAGGCCGGAATGACTTTGGGGTCTCCAAAATGACTCAACTCAGAAAGATGGCCAGATCTTGGCCTATGGACCTCCCTCTCTTTCTCTCTCTCCATTCTCTCTCTCTCTCTTTCTGACTTTATTTCCCTCTTTCTCTTCCATTAACTCCCCTCTCTTTCTCCTTTCTTTCTTCTCCTCTTTCTTTCTTTCTTTCTTTCATTCATTCATCCTTTCTTTCTTTCCTTCTTCCTCTTTCTTTCCTTCTTTCTCTCTCGCTGTCTCTCTCTCTCCATTCTCTCCCTCTTTCTGTCTCTCTCTCCCCCCTCTCTCTTTCTCCATTCTCTCTTTCTCTCTTTCTTTTTCTCTCTCTCCATTTGCCCCCCTCCCTCTTTCTCCTTCCTTCCTTCCTTCCTTCCTTCCTTCCTTCCTTCCTTCCTTTCTTTCTTTCTTTCTTTCTCTCTCTCTCTCTCCCCATTCTCTTTCTCTTCCTCCCCCTTCATCTCCCCCCCTCCTGCCCCTTTTTAAATCTAAAAATACTGAGACTGTGGCCTGAGGGAATTGGGCATGGGGTGGGTGGAGAAGAGGGGGGCTGCTGGAGCCTCCTCCCCCCCAGCAGTCCCTACTTCCTGACCCTTCCCAATTGAGGCTTCCTGTGTCCAGCAGCAGGAAGGCGGAGTTTGAGCAGTAGGGGGAGGGGGAACCTCTCTTTCTGCCAGGTGGGGGACACGACTCCTGTCACAATGCCCCTGGGGACACAGGTGGGCCAGACCCAGGCGTGGCACGACAAAACCGCGCTACGCAAAATAGCGGAGATTAAATCGCGTCACTAAAGTCGCGACGTCATCATCGCGCGTCATCACCGCGGGGACAACAGCGCGGTGACAGAAGGGCGTTCTACATGCTTCGTTCTTTGCCTCCAAAGGTAGCCCTCCTCCTCCAGCTGACAGCGGCAGCGGGCACGGGGCAAAGCGGGCTGCCCAGCAGTAGCAGCCCGCGGGAAGGGTCCAGCTCAGCCGCGGAGGGCAGCAGGAAGCCCGCGGGGGGGCCGAGCAGGGCCGCCGACGCTGGCGGCGGAGGAGGACGCAGCAGCGGCAGCGGCTGAGGCTCTCCCGGGGCCGGCGAAGCGGGCTTGCCCGGCAGAGGCAGGCCGCCCTCTTCTTCCTCAACAACATCTCCTTGGATGGGCGGCCGCCGCCACCGGGCAAGCCCGCTTCGCCGGCCCCGGGAGAGCCTCAGCTGCCGCCGCCGTCCGCCCTGCCTCTTCCTCCGGGGGAGGCGCCGGCGGCGAAGGCCGCCCGTCCAAGGAGATGTTGTTGAGGAAGAAGAGGGCAGCCTGCCTCCGCCGGGCAAGCCCGCTTCGCCGGCCCGGTAGAGCCTCAGCCGCCGCCGCTGCCGCGTCCTCCTCCGCTTCCTGATGCCCCCCGCGGCTGTGCTGGACCCTTCCCGCGGGCTGCTGCTGCTGGGCAGCCCGCTTTGCCCCGTGCCCGCTGCCGCTGTCAGCTGGAGGAGGGGGCTACCTTTGGAGGCAAAGAACGAAGCATGTAGAACGCCCTTCTGTCACCGCGCTGTTGTCGCGGCGGTAGGGTCGTTTTTTTATTAGCGCTTCGGACGCCGCGGATTTGCCTCCGCACTTATGTCGGCGCGGATAAGGGCATCGCGGTTTTGTGGTGGAACCGACCCAGGCTGGGCCATCGGAGGGGGAGTCATCAGCATGGAGCTTCTGCTGGATGTCAAGAAGCCCGCACCCCCCACCCCCAGGACACCTGCAGCCCCAGGATGGACTTCCGGATTTTCCCTTTAAATCCACTCCTGGTTCTCCTACTTCAATCACGGAATTTGTCACACAGTTAAGATAACCAGGAGATCTTTGCCAACGGATTGCAAATCATCCATCCGTCAGTCAGTCCCAATCTCCTCCTCACTGGAGTCTTAGCACCCCTTTGTAAAGCCTTAGTAAGGCCACGCCTGGAATCCTGCACCCAGTTTTGGTCACCACATTACAAAAAAGATGTTGAGACTCCAGAAAAAGAGCAACTAAGACGTTTAAAGGCTCGGAGGCTAAAACAGACAACGGACGGTTGAAGGAACCGGGCCTGGTTGGTCCAGTGAAGAGAAGGACCAGGGGAGACAGGAGAGCATCTTCCAATATTTGAAGGGCTGCCACAGAGAGGAGGAAGGGGGTCACGCTCTTCTCCAAAGCCCCCGAAGGCCAGAGAAGGAAGAATGGATGGAAACTGACCAAGGAGAGAGATTCAACCTGGAAATAAGGAGGGATTTCCTGAAAGGGAGAACCATCAACCCATGGAAGAGAAGCTGTGGGAGCTTCATCACTGGAGGCTTTCAAGAAGAGACAGGACAGCCATCTGCCAGAAATGGGTTAGGGTCTCCTGTTTGAGTTGGGCTAGATGACCTCCAAGCTCCCTTCCAACATAAGAGTAATCTGTAAGTCAGGCCAGCAGGATCTCCTTTGGCAGGCCGGCTGAGCCCCCCCCCCCATGCTGAGCCCCCCAGGGCTGCCTCCAGCCCTCCTGGAAGCTCCTGATTTAATTAGCAGGCCATTAATCTAATTGTTGCCCGCAGGAGGAAACTTGCCAGCCAAGGCACAAGAGGAGAGAGAGACAAGGAGGCTCTTTGGGAAAAAAGGAACAGGGTCCAGGCGGTCCTCGCTTACAGCCGTTTGTTTAGGGACAATTCGAAGTTACAACGGCACTGAACAAGGTGGCTTATGACCGTTTCCCACACTTATGAGACCATTGCAGCATCCCTGTGGACACAGGATCAAAACTGAGATGATGGGCAACAGACTCCTCCAGACCGCCCGGGGGACCCACACCTCAGGTGTCTCCAAGGGGACAAACCTCCGAGCCCACCACCCTCAATTCCCAGGGAGCCCCCAGACCCCCCCAGACCCCTTCCTCTGAGGTATAGGAGGGAGGGAGTCCTCCGGGATTGGGAGGCCTATAAATCTAACAAATTGAATTGAATTGAATTGTGGTTGGTTTGGCTCTTACACGCCCGTGTGCATCTGTTTTGCGCCCTGCATTTTCTCAGGTGTGAAAGAGGCAGCCGTTTTGTGAGCGTGGCAGATTGCAACGCTGTGAAAAAGACCAGAAAAACCAGAGCCGGTTTCCATGCCAACAGGACGAAGCCTTGAAAAAGCACCAGGACGGGGGCAGAGAGGACCGAACCGGGGGGGGGGGGGTGTTTGGCATTGCTGGGGCTCATAAAAGCAGATGGGAACTGTAGTCCTTTGGAGACGTGCGCTCCAACGAGTGGGCCCCCGCCTTGCCTCCCTCCAGTCTCCAAGTCAGCCGGGAGGCTGGGGGTGTGAGAGAGGGACCTTGAGAGAGGGAAGGCCTTCAAATGTTTTTTTTCCAGGGACCGTCACTGAAGGAGGCAAGCAGGTTCCTGCAAGTTCCTAGACCTCTTGAAACACAGAAGTAGCCTGCAAGGTTAATCTTTGAGTCGCTCAAGAGTAACCGGGCAGCTGATAGCTTCTCCCACCTCTCCGGGGCTGTGGAGGCCGTGGGGCACAGAAGGAACATTTCCCCAGCCTTTCAGGCAGAAGCGGAGAATCAGGATATCACCTGAAGGGTTGGTGCCTCTTTGTAAGGCCCTGGAGGGGCTGGGGCTTCCCTCCTCTCCATCCAGAGGCCTCTGCCCTTCCGTCCCTTGGAACCCAGCCCTCTCCGAGAAGAAGGAAAGATTGGAGAAATATTGAAAAAGGCAGAATATTATATTTCCCTGGGTGAGAAAGGGAGAAACATGCTCTTGGGAAGCAGCCCCCCACCTTCCTTAATAGCCCCCAGCAGATGTCAGCACTTGAGAAATAAAGAGAAGGCTAGCGCTATTCATAAGCAAATATCCCTCGCCCACGATCCAACAAAGGTAGGATTAGCCCTCAGCCAAAATAGGAATTGCCCAGCAAGCATCAGCCAAACTTCAACCGAGCTTAGCTCAGACAAACTCTTAGGATCTGCACAGCCAGTAGAGGCTGACAACAGCCAGTAGAAGACATGTTCTTGCGCAGGAACAGGAAGCTCAGGGGCAAAGCCCAAGAGAAAGTATAAATAGACTCCCCCCCCGCCACTCTCAACTCCATGTGGTCAGCTGCACCGGAGCCCATGTGGTTCTGCTTCATCCATAAATGGACCCTCTTCCCCAATCGGCCTCCAGTGACTTTCTCCTGTCTGGAGAACTGGACCAGATGGACCTACTGTATTTTTCGGAGTATAAGACGCACCTTTTTCTCCCAAAAAAGAGGGTGAAATCTGGATGCGTCTTATACACTGAATTCAGCATTTTGGGCCATTCCCCCCCCCCCAGTCCCCAGGAGCACTCGACAGGCTTCCCAAGAGCCTCCCCAGGGCCTACGCATGCCCTGGGTTTTTTTGCAAAATAAAAGGGGGCATTTTTTGCTCATTTTTGCTTCCCCAACCCCCGGGAGCCCTTTGCAGGCCTCTCAAACTCTCTGCGTGGCCTATTTTTCACAAGAAAACAAGGCGTGCAGAGGGTTTGGGAGGCCTGCAGAGTGCAAAACCTTTTTAATTTACCTCTTCAAAATCTTATAGTCCGAAAAATGCTGTATTTCCTCTGACACCTTCAGCCTATCAAAGCCGACCGCAAGTCGAACCTTTGATCCCTCCAGCAGGTGCCACGCTGGGTGGGATTTCGTGGGAGGTGCCACGGAAGAGAATTCAGCCCTGGCAATAGGGCTGCCCGTTGCCTCTGCCACACACCCCCGTCCCCCCCATCTGGGGCACCTTCTGAATCCATTGGAGAACAGGACAGGCCCTCCCCAAGTGCAGGAGGCCATTGTTAACAGGAAACAGAAGAGGAAGAGGGGTGGTGGTGGTGAGGATGCTGGTAACCATGGAGACCAGGGCAGGCTTGGGTACCATTCTCTGTGACTGGAAGGAAGAAGTTGCCGATTGCGTAACCAGCCGGATGAGTCAGAAAGGGGGTGGGTTGCATAAGCCTCCCTCCCCATCCTTTTAGAAGGGGTGGGGGCTTCAGACCCCATAGAGGAAAAACCTAGAGGGGCCTTGGATGCTCTTTGAACCGGGAGGTTCTCTTGCAGATCTTCTGGGTCTCATTCAAGTGACCTCATCACTTGGACCACTTGGATCATGAAACATTGCAACAAAACAGAGAGCATTAAGGACCCTGCAATCCTCCTCCTCTCCACAACCCCTCCCTTCTAGCACTGAAGGCGTTACCTAGTTGGGTAATGAAACACCTGCAGAAAACCTGCCAAGCTGAGACAGCCCCAAATACTCACATCTGTCCTCTTCCTCCTCCTCCCACCCACTCCCTTCTAGCACTGAAGACGTTACCTAGCTGGATCCTGAAACATCTGCAAGAAAATAACCAAGCTCAGAGAGCACCGGGGACCCCGCAATTCAGCCCTGAGCCCCCCCAAGATTCTCCTGTCTTGGTACATAAGAGATTCGCCCTAATTCAAAAGCTTAAATGTCACCTCTGTCAGGCCCGCAGCCCTCTTTTTTTTTGGGGGGGGGTGTCTCTGGCCTGCCACACTTTCTATTACTCTACTATGCCTTTTTCTATGGTGGGAAAATGGGGAGGGGGGATTGTGCGGAGTTAGATGATATGTAGCCATAACAACATTCTTTCTAGAAAGCCAAGGTCATCCTTTGTCTCTGCACCTGACCGGAACTAGATGGGTAGAAATGCCAGCGTGGCAGTGGAAAATTGGACCATGGGATGGACTTGTGGGTGTGGGGGCAGGATCTTGAACTTTCAACTGGATGGGGAAAACCAGGAAGCTTTCAGATTTGGGTTTCCCCAGATGTGCCAACATGGCTCTCTTCATAAATTGGAACTTTGAAGAATCCTTTGCCTCCGACTCTGATTTAATTTTGGGCGCTATTTGGGACCCTGACAGAAGCCTTCTCTCAGTGACTCAAATGGCAACAGAGGCAGCCCCGTTTCCTCACCCCTCTCCAGGCCTGGAAGGGGGCTGGCAGCTGGGCCGCTTCCAGCTAGGATCCCCCCCCCTACAGATTTTACAAGAGAGTCCACTTTTCATCATTTCTCTCTCCCCTCCATCTTTTTCCAAGCAAGAAATAAAACTTGTGTCAGCAAAAGGAACCAGAACAGAAGCTGCAAGATCTGGGTCTCCCATGATGCTTTTCATCTTGGGGTGGGGGGTGGGGGGAGGAGATCAGCAATAACGATTTTGGGCTTCTTTCTTACCTCCCCCCCTTCTCTTCCTGACCCCTCAAAGATACTGATGGCAGTGAGCAAGTCTGCAGCTGTTTTACACACCTGCAAATATTCTTTTTTTTTTAAAAAAGAACTGTGGTTTGGGAACTGATTGTAACTTTTGCCATTTTGAGATGTGCTCTGGGCCAGAGTTAGGTTTTTCTGCAATGGAGCCATATCCAATTTCAGTTCAGAGGCCGAAGGAAGGGCAAGAAACTGCTTGCAATGCAGCCACCAGCTTTTTAACAGATGTTTTCAAAACATTTGGCTGCCCTGGGGAGGAGAGAAACGGCCTTCTCTGGTTTCATGAAACCGGTAATTAAGTGCCAATAGTCACCTGCATTGTTGTTATTGCAAAACAGAGGGATCTATTAGGGATCTATTAGGTGGAAGGAATCAGCAATTAATAAGTGCCACTTTATAAAAACTTCCGCAAAAAGACTCGGAATATGGCATCCAGTTTGGGTCACGCTGATATAAAAAGGAGGCTGAAACGCTGGAAAAAGGGCAGAGAAGAGAAACAAAGAGGAGGATTAGGGGACTGGAGGCTAAAACATACGATGAACAGTTGCAGAAATTGGACGTGGCTAGTCTAGGGACGTGGTGGCTCAGTGGCTGACGCTGAGCTTGTCGATCAGAAACGGTCGGCAGTTCAGCGGTTCGAACCCCTAGTGCCACGTAACGGAGGGAGCTCCCGTGACTTGTCCCAGCTTCTGCCAACCTAGCAGTTCGAAAGGACGTAAAAAATGCAAGTAGAAAAATAGGAACCACCTTTGGTGGGAAGGGAACAGCGTTCCGTGCGCCTTCGGCGTTGAGTCATGCCAACCACATGACCACAGAGACGTCTTGGGACAGCGCTGGCTCTTTGGGTTTGAAACGGAGATGAGCACCGCCCCCTAGAGTCGGGAACGACTAGCACAGATGTGCGAGGGGAACCTTTACTTTTAGTCTAGTGGAGAGAAGGACCAGGGGAGACAGGATAGAGTCTTCCAATATTTGAGGGGCTACCACAGAGAGGAGTTAGGGGGTCAAGCTGTTTTCCAAAGCACCTGAAGGGCAGACAAGGAAGAATGGATGGAAAGTGACCAAGGAGAGAGATTCAACTTAGAACTAAGGAGGAACTTTCTGACCGTGAGAGCCATCAACCCATGGAAGGGAAGTTGCCTTCGGAAGTTGTGGGAGCTTCATCCCTGGAGGCTTTCAAGAAGAGAACTCAACTGCCATCTTGGCAGAAATGGTGTAGGGTCTCCTGCCTGAGCAGGGGGTTGGACTAGAAGACCTTCTGGGTCCCCCCTTCCAGCTCTGATATTTGGATACAGTATATGATGTAAATATTGTGGGGCGCTTGGAGGGAGACTCAGAAATGCTGGGGGTGTAGGAAACTTTGAGGATGGAGAAGCTGCGGGGGGGCGGAGGGGAGCCTCACAACGCCTTGCCTCACAAGGGAAGATTTTATATCTATTTGTGGGGTCAACATTTTATATCTATTCGTGGGGTCAAGAATGGTATGACTGTTGTGTGTTTTTAAATTATGTATTGTTATGTTTCGTCTTTTTATTTTCTGTCTGTACCCCCTTCCCTGATTTGAATTGTGAGCCGCCCTGAGTTCCCTTCGGGGGGAAAAGGGTGGCATATAAATATAATCAAATCAAATCAACATTCTTCTGTGATTCGAAGCTGTTTGGGAAAGAATCTCCTGGCACTTCGAATGGGGAGCTCAGCTGCACCTTCGCTCCTAAGAGTGTAGAACCAGCTCACCCTTTTCCAGAACTGCTACTCAAGGGTCTGCCGTGAGATCCTCCTCTGAGGAAGCAACACGCAGCCCGAAGGCATTTTCGCGCAGGGAGACGTATCCTTGGGGTGGATGGGACCTTGCTCTCCCCGAAGCCTCTGGAAGCCCTTCCAAGAGCTGAATCCGGGAGCCGGATCGAAGCCTCTGCAATTACAGCTGGCTGATTGAATGCAGCCACCGCGAGTATCCCCAGGTATTGATTTTTTGGGGCTCAAAACGTTAAATAAATCATGCAGCTTTCCAACCACACGGAGAGTCGCGCAAGGCCGAATCCTCCTTGGATGGCTTGAAAGTCACACACCCCCTCAGCCCCCCCCCACATCCAAACCCCTTTGCAAGGTGGCTTTCGGCCAGGGCTGCCTTGCATCGGAGGCATCCCACCCGTCCTGGGGGGTCTTCCACACCTCCTGTCATCAGGGAGAAACACTCACCCTCTCAGCCCCTTAAGACAGTGTTTCTCAACTTTGGCAACTTGGAAGATGTCTGGACTTCAACTCC